>NC_092224.1:93681283-93703783 GCF_036320965.1 Panulirus ornatus | reverse complement strand
AATTAAGGTCACCAGTGATGGTAGTGTACCTGGTGGCCAGACAAGGTCGGGAGACATCATTAAAGCAAAATAAATAAATAGATAAATGAATCAGTCAAGTCGAGAGACACTTTTCCCTGCCCCGCTCTCAAGCTCTTTCTTGCCCCCTCGTCGCCATAATCCGAGTGGGGGCTTCCATGATGGCGGTGACACCGTTGTTTACGACTATAATTTACGCCCCAAATAGCGTGCGTGACCTTGGCGCCTTGAATACCCTCAGGTGCGGGGCCCGGAGGGCTTATGTGCCGCCCGCCGCCCGCCGCTCGCCGCCATGTCAGCGCCCGGAGCACCTAGAGTGCGGGCGGACATCAGGGAAGTAGCGCCTACTCCTGACGACGTCCTCAGCCTCTGCATGACCTCGGCTGAACTTCCTCTACCGTAGAGGACAACCCCGGGATCTCAGCAACGCCTCCTCCCTCCTGCAGAAGATCCACGAGATCTCAGTGATGTTTCCTCCCTCCTGCAGCAGATCCACGAGATCTCAGTGATGTTCCCTCCCTCCTGCAGCAGTATCAAGGGATCTCAGCAACGCCTCCTCCCTCCTGCAGCAGTACCAAGAGATCTCATCAACGCCTCCTCCCTCCTGCAGTAGTACTATGGGATATCAGCAACGCCTCCTCCCTCCTGCAGCAGATCCACGAGATCCCAGCAATGTTTCCTCCCTCCTGTAGCAGTATCATGGGATCCCATCAACGCCCCCTCTCTTCTGCGACAGTATATAGAGATTTTTCGGTTGGCTGATGTGGGATGTTTCCTCCCTCCTGCAGCAGTACTAAAGGATCTCAGCAACGCCTCCTCCCTCCTGCAGCAGTTCCACGAGATCTCCTGCAGCAGTACCAAGGGATCTCGTCAACGCCTCCTCCCTCCTGCAGCAGTACCAAGGGATCTCATTAACGCCTCCTCCCTCCTACAGCTGTACTATGGGATATCAGCAACGCCTCCCACCTCCTGCAGGAGATCCACGAGATCCCAGCAATGTTTCCTCCCTCCTACAGCAGAACCATGGGATCCTATCAACGCGCTCTCCCTCCTGCGACAGTATATAGAGATTTCTCGGTCAGCTGATGTGGGATGTCGTTGACGTCCTTAACAGCCCTGGCAGTTAATAGGGCTAAAACCCAAACAAACAATTAAACGTCCTGGTCAATGTCGATTCAACCAATTTCTTTTTTCTAATTCCAAAATCTTTGAAATAGGACCAGTTTTCCTTGGATTGAACTCTTTATTCTAATCCTTTACCAGCAGACTGATCCTCTAAGCAACGATTGCATCCAAATCTCAAGGGCATCCAGACCCCCCTATGACATCTGAGCAACGGAGACAATCACATCTATAAAGCCTACAACTCCAAGGACTTGCATTCCTGTCTCTCTCTCTTTTTATTTACGTTTGTAGACTGTCATAACATTAAACTACTGTCAGACTCATTATCTCATTATATATATCTTTTTTATCCTTTTACACTACTGGTACAGTACAATGTTAAACTACTGTCGAACTCATTGTCTTGGTATATCTTTATTTTTTCCTTCTTCACATTGTCACATATTAAACTACTGTTGAACTCATTATCTTAGTAAACCTTCAGTTTTCCTTCGTAGTCACATATTAAACTACTGTTGAACTCGTTATCTTAGTAAACCTTCAATTTTCCTTCACATTGTCACATATTAAACTACTGTTGAACTCATTATCTTAGTAAACCTTCAATTTTCCTTCGTAGTCACATTTTAAACTACTGTTGAACTCGTTATCTTAGTAAACCTTCAATTTTCCTTCACATTGTCACATATTAAACTAGTGTTGAACTCATTATCTTAGTAAACCTTCAATTTTCCTTCGTAGTCACATATTAAACTACTGTTGAACTCGTTATCTTAGTAAACCTTCAATTTTCCTTCACATTGTCACATATTAAACTACTGTTGAACTCATTATCTTAGTAAACCTTCAATTTTCCTTCGTAGTCATATATTAAACTACTGTTGAACTCGTTATCTTAGTAAACCTTCAATTTTCCTTCACATTGTCACATATTAAACTACTGTTGAACTCATTATCTTAGTAAACCTTCAATTTTCCTTCGTAGTCACATATTAAACTACTGTTGAACTCATTATCTTAGTAAACCTTCAATTTTCCTTCGTAGTCATATATTAAACTACTGTTGAACTCGTTATCTTAGTAAACCTTCAATTTTCCTTCACATTGTCACATATTAAACTACTGTTGAACTCATTATCTTAGTAAACCTTCAATTTTCCTTCGTAGTCACATATTAAACTACTGTTGAACTCATTATCTTAGTAAACCTTCAATTTTCCTTCGTAGTCATATATTAAACTACTGTTGAACTCGTTATCTTAGTAAACCTTCAATTTTCCTTCACATTGTCACATATTAAACTACTGTTGAACTCATTATCTTAGTAAACCTTCAATTTTCCTTCGTAGTCATATATTAAACTACTGTTGAACTCATTATCTTAGTAAACCTTCAATTTTCCTTCACATTGTCACAATTGAACCACTGTTGAACTCATTATCTTAGTAAACCTTCAATTTTCCTTCACATTGTCACATATTAAACTACTGTTGAGCTCATTATCTTCCCGCCCTTGTGCCGGTGCACCTTAAAGCACTTTTCAGCTTATCTGCCGATCGTTAAACTTGATTTACATCAGTAGAAGTATTCGACATCGTCCAAACCTGGTGAAGTTACTCGGTTATTTTCATTATTTTTTTTTTTTTTTTAACCCTCTCTCGCATCTGTCATATAGACTGTAATCTCTTTTGCCAAGGTGAATATCTGCTTTATATTAGCGGATACTTAACCTAGATCTCAAGCGATGCATTTTTGACTTGAGTCTATTTCTGTGTTACGAAAGTATGATGATAATAATGATTTCTTCTCTCCTTTGCAGTGGGCCTGGCTTCGTACATCAGGTGCTAAGATCATCTTGTATGTTTCATAATTTATAGTTCATTGTTCCCGTCGCAAGTGAACAAGAAGTACTCGGGTGGCGAGAGAGAGAGAGAGAGAGAGAGAGAGAGAGAGAGAGAGAGAGAGAGAGGAGGGAGGGAGGAAGGCGCTCCCCTTGTTACTAGTGGGTCTAGAGCCCCATTTTCTTTGCGAGAGGGAGTCTCTAGATACAGTTTATAGTCCCGTATTTTCTTTTTTTTTATTTCTTCAACATCCTCAGATCCTCTGGTGTTGGTAGGCATTTGCGACTCGTCCACCATGACCCGTATATAAGGTCATGCTGGGGTTGTATTACGACGAGGCAGGGAGCGGGTCGACGTCGTCGCCTCGTATATAATCATGCCAGACATGGTAATATGCTATAAAGATGATCAAAATGAGATATTCATCAAGATTCTTGGAGAGGGGGTTGGGGGGGAGTAACTGTGTGTGTGCTCTCTCTCTCTCTCTCTCTCTCTCTCTCTCTCTCTCTCTCTCTCTCTCTCTATATATATATATATATATATATATATATATATATATATATATATATATATATATATATATATATATATATATATTTCTTTATCTTTCTATGCAAAAGCATCCATTTCCTTCGGAAGATTCTGTCTATCCGTGTTGATGTCTTTTTTTTTGTGAGCGAGAGCAGAGTTGATCAGGTACTGAGAAACAGAATTTTATACAGAAATTCACTAGTTTCTTCAGAAACTCATCAATCTCTTCAGAAACTCATCAATCTCTTCAGAAACTCATTAATTTCTTCAGAAATTCACTCATTTCATCGTATGGGTAACTGGTAACTGCATGAAGACCGAGGCGAATATAGTGTATAGGGCGAGGACCATACATGATCTGAGAACACGTAGATTGACCCTCGGAAGACGTTGAGGTGTTCCTTGTCATATCATGGCTATTACTTGACCCTGACGGACTTAATGACCTCTCTGGTAATTGATGATCCTAAAACCCAAAGTAATAACCACTCACCGAGGAAGATTGCAACCCCTTCCTCAGGTGTTTTAAGATCATTCTAACACTACATTATTCCCATGTACCTGGCAGCGTCATCGGGTGATTCTTGTGGGTGATGAATGTCAGCTTAGGAGGTACAGCGAAGTGTCTATGGTCGACTGAGCTCGCTCGCCCTTGTGAAATGACCTTGAGCGCTTCGCGAGGCCTGGACTTTAATCCTTCCAGATGCATAGATCATCACCTCGTCTCCACCGATCACTGATGGCTTATCTCCACTATCGCCAGAGGGGGGCTTCAGGCATTATCAACCCGAGTGTCCACCTTTTTCTTCTTCTTCTTCTTCTTCTTTGTGTCCTCTTGGACTCCTGGGCCAAGAATGCCCGAGAGGGAAGAGAAGAGAGGAGGTTTACCGCGTGCATGTCCAAGATGATGTTTTCCTCTTCCTCAGGTGTTTAAGCCATCGAGTTCTACCTGGTTACCAGGGACATCACAGTCCCTCAGCTGTGGTGGACTCCAGGGAACATAGACAACTGGCCGAGGTGTATACATGTATACCACAAGACCTTGAAACTCCGTCTAAATGCATTCCTGTGGAAACAATCTACTCTCCCTGTTACACTTTAGTGCTATTGGGATCTGGAATGCCTTCCAGACTCTCATTCCAGTCATTTTTTTATGTCTTTCACTGGATCCTCGAGCGAGCTGGCGTCTGGAATGCTGCCCAGCGCCATAAGGAACTCTACGGGCGTATACGATCCTCATACTTCCCTACAGTCATGGCTTACATCTCCCTAAGCCTAGAAGCAACGAACGTCCTTAACCACATTGAACCAGACTGTTGCTTAGCCCCCCTACACAATGTAAGACCTTCCCCCTACTCCCCTGGTGCTCCATACCTCCCAGTCTCTTCCCTTGGCTCTCGTCTTGACCCACATCATTCTACGTATTGGCATATCTCCTTCCACCTTGTCGCCCTCTACGTGTATGTATTGTGAACGCCGGTGTCTCTGTGGTAGAGAAGTGGCCGACCAGTAGGGTCGACCTGCTCTTTGGGATCCAAGAGGTCTGTTGGGAGACGCGCGAAGTATAGCGAGATCAGCGACAATCATTTCCAAGAAAGTCTCTCTTCTGCCAGTTGTCCCGCGGGAAGAGAGCCTCAGCTCCCCAGGCCTGATGGACGTGGCAAGGGGGCCCCCAATGTGTCCTGCCCTTTTACGGGGTCGCGGAGACCCGTCACACTCACACAGCGCCCCGCCTCGCCCCGCCCCGCCCCCCGCGTTGCCGAGAATGACAGGAGCGCCTCATATCGTCGACGTATGAATACTGCAAATACCACAACCGTCAGCCTACGTTCACTTGTTATCAGGGCATAGCGCAGCCTCGTCTCACAAGGGCTTTTCGCTTGGCTGGCCTTCCTTGTGGTAGGCTTCCTGCTGGTGCTGCTGCTGGTGCTGCTAAGCGACGCCCTTGGCCACCACTGTGGGTCGAGTAGGTCTCAAGAAATATGTGGTCAGGTGTCGAATACATGACAAAAGAACTCATAAGGGATGATAGGTCCCCCATCTGTGTGGCTCAAGTCTCCTGGGAATCCTTTAGAACATCGAACCAAACCTGTATAGTTTCGAAACGTTCCAGTTGTCCTCAAACCTGTCAGAAATTACAGTTAACTGTAGCATATTAAACTGTTGTATCAAGCGTGTCGTAATACGTCACCTTACGAAAAACCCTGAGGATTTGTTAATGTCTTCACATTCTGTTAACTGTGCTTGATACTGTCTGTCGTCTGGTGCTGAAACAAGGTACAGAAGCTTCACTGTCTCGCTCGGTTTGCAAAAATAGTCGAAACGTCTCACAATGTTTGAGTCCTGTGATCGTGTTCAAAAACAGCTGAAGTATTTGATATTGCAATCATTCATAGATGTGATATGCAGTGATTTTTAAGAGTCTCAATTCCTAAGTAGCAATGTTGGGTAATTTGCATAACCGTGTCATTCATGGTATTTCTTCATTTGAATGTGTTTCGACGGCCATGGTCATGTCTGTTCCTCTGTATGTGTGACGTGAATCATAACGGTGCTACCGTACTCCACCTGCGTCAGGTTACACCGCGAGTCACTTTTGGTAATTGATGGTGTGTCATCATTACTGGAGGTAAGGAGAACAGTCACTTCACCGAGGGGAACCTCTCGTTGCAAAAGATGCCAGCATTTCCCTGCTGCTGATTGCAGTACAGCTGCAGGAACCCCATACACAGGGGTTTGACTGCCGATCGCAATGCAGCTGTAGGAACCTCATAGAAAGGGGTTTGACTGCTGATTACAATACAGCTGTAGGAACCTCATAGAAAGGGGTTTGACTGCCGATTGCAATGCAGCTGTAGGAACCTCATAGAAAGGGGTTTTACGTTTAGATATCATTTTCCTTTTGATATCTCAGAGGTTTGGAATACTGGAAGCGTTCGCTGCAGGACTTCAGGGAAATGATAAGATGAAACGGATAATTGGCTTTGGCTTTTGAGTACGACATTACGACCCCTGGTAATGATGGTTTAACCTTTAACCTGCTTCCTAAGGGCGAGGTGGGATGCTGAAGCGTCATACTCAAGGGTAATGTCGTCGTGTTCAAGGGTCGTGCAGTCGTGCTCAAGGTTCGTGCCGTCGTGCTCAAGGGTCGTACAGTCGTGCTCAAGGGTCGTACAGTCGTGCTCAGGTGTCGTACCGTCGTACCTAAGGGTCGCACCGTCGTGCTGAAGGGTTGTACCGTCGTACCCAAGGGTCGCACCGTCGTACCCCAAAGGTCGTACCGTCGTACCCCAAGGGTCGTACCGTCGTACCCCAAGGGTCGTACCGTTGTACCCCAAGGGTCGTACCGTCGTATCCCAAGGGTCGTACCGTCGTGCTCAGGTGTCGTACCGTCGTGTGCGCACGGCGTCGGTTGCCGGCAAACAGTTACATTACAAACGACAGGATGAACATTCCTCAGGTGTCACCACACACACACACACACACACACACACACACACACACAACACACACACACAGAGCCGCCTCGCATCTCGGGCGACTGCCACACTTCGTCTTCCCTGTTCTTCCTGTTGCCATAAACTGTTCTAATCGGCTTTTATGTGAGGTTTGGGACGCGCTTCTTAATTGCACCGTCACATATACAGGTCCCCCCTCCGCCGCGGGCTGAGGTTGTCTCTGCCCCCACCCCAATACACACCCACCCTCGAGTGATGGATGTGGACCAGGGAAGGTCGTACAGATGACTGATATTTTATAGCTGTGCCGGGGAGAGAGAGAGAGAGAGAGAGAGAGAGAGAGAGAGAGAGAGAGAGAGAGAGAGAGAGAGAGAGTGAGTGAGAGATACACACACACGCTTTAATTGCCGTAAAACATGACAAGGGAAGATGTAAAATAAAAAAAAAACGGTTGCAGAGAGTCGGGGGAGAGAGAGAGAGAGAGAGAGAGAGAGAGAGAGAGAGAGAGGGCCGTCTCGCTATTTTCCTCCCACAAGAAGGGATGGGGAGCTACGTTAAATCTCCACTCGGCCCCTGACGTGTTATCTGGCCAGAATAATGGTGGTCGGGTCAGGGCTGTGTGAGGTAGGGCAGAGCTCTGCCCCAGCCTTTATGAAGTGAGCCAGCAGAGCTCCCTCCGACGTGGTATAATACCTCAAGACGACGCCAGCCATATCTTCCTCAGCTGGGTCGGTAGGTAGGTAGGGGAGGAAGTTGCACTGGGAGTCCATACAACAAGGGGAGGAGTTGCACAGGGGTCCATACTATGGAGGGAGTTGCACTTGGGTCCATACAACAGGGAGGAGTTGCACAGGGGGTCCATACAACAGGGGGAGTTGCACAGGGGGTCCATACAACGGTTTGTGTTCCTTTAAGAGTTTTTGGACCTACAGTTCTCGGGGATCATCCATGCAAATGACCACAAACAGGCAACAGAGAGACCTCGTAACGATGCTGTTCGTGACAGGGGAAGACGTCCTCGTGGATCAGTGTGGTCGGGGTAGAAAGACAGATCTGGTTTCAGAGAGGGAGTCCTGTAAGTTCAGAAAGTGCAAATTAATGTTAGTCGTTCATTTAACTGCTTGGTTCAGACGATATACATTGTACTTTGCGTCCACCTTATCACTGCACATCATACGCCTCACACACAGACACCTGACTGCGGCCATACACTCACAGACGCAAACCCTACCTGTGCTGGTAATGACCCAGCCACACACACACACACCTGACCAGTGCCAGTAATGGCCCACAGGAGACACACACACCTGATCAGTGCCAGTAATGGCCCACCAGAGACACTCACACCTGACCAGTGCCAGTAATGGCCCACCAAAGAACAGGACGCCACAGGCAAGAGCCCGTGCCAGGCTTGGACTTGACGAGACTACACCTACATACACATCTGTCACCACAAGGGCCATATATTCCTATGAGTCCACGGGGAAAATGAAACACGATAAGTTCCCAGGTGCACTTTCGTATAATAATCACATCATCAGGGGAGACACAAGAGAGAAATATAACATTCAGTTGATATACAACGAAGAAACCTAGCTAGGACGCCATTTGGTAAACGTGCGATTGTCCAAGACAGACAACGAGCGTATCATAAACTTATTATGTAGACAAAAAGGTGAATTGTTTAAAAATTTTACCAACAATAAAGTTATCCAATTTGTATTGACCATCACTAATATTAAGACCATAATTCTTTGTGTATTTGATAATAGAAGAGTCAGTGTTGTTTCTCGTGGTACTGGAGTTAGAGTTAATAACTGAGATGGCATTACTCCAGTCAGTACAATGATCATAGTTTTTAACATGATTAAACAAGGCATTTGATTCTTGTCCTGTTCTTATACTATATTTATGTTGCTTAAGTCTAACAGAAAGGTCCTTACCAGTTTGCCCAACATAAAACTTATCACAATTTCTACATGGCATTTTATAGATGCATCCAGCAGAACTTTCCGGTGAGTTCCTGATCAAGATATTCTTTATTATATTATTGTTGCTAAAGGCAACATTTACATTAAGGGAGGTAGCAGTATTATGGTCATAAGATGGTTTTAATGAGTGTACTGTCTTTTATCCATGTTGGGGGGAGTTACTTTAGCGCTAGACCCAGCGACTATCCATGTTGGGGGGAGTTGCTTTAGCGCTAGACCCAGCGACTATCATGGGTCTTGTTTTGGCTGGTGGTGAAGCCATAGTGACATCAAACACGCACACACACCTACAGCAGACCATCCTGCTCTTGGAACCACTCACCATCCTCTCTTCCTACTCGTACACACGCCTTGCACTCTAGATAGAAACTTCGCTTCACTCCCGCACCATATATTCTTAACACCTTCCACAAGGCATTTCTATCAACCTTAGCATATGCTTCCTCCAGATCTATAAATGCCACATATAATTCCTTCTTTTTCTCTGTTTCTCACACGCATTCTTTAAAGTAAACACCTGATCCGCACATCCTCTACCACTTCTGAAACCACAGTCTGATGCTCTGTACATGACTTCTTCTCAATCATTACTTTCCCTTACAACTTACCAGGTATACTCAACAAACTTATACCTCTGTAGTTTGAATATTCACCTTTGTCTCTGGGGGAAATGTCGTGGTCCCACAGGCACTACAACATAGCAAAAACTCAAGGCTTACAAAAATGCGTGTGACCTTGGAGTTGAGCGGTGTGCCTGCGGTCGTGCGCACGCGCCAGGAGGCGTAGACTCGCTCGGGCGAGTTGAGTGTGCGAGACGGACGAAATGACCGAATCTCAGCGCGTGAAAGTTACAGAAGCTTTCACGGAGGACGCTAGATATACGTCGGGTGTAAACACATGATTAAGCTAACTTGGGGTATCGGATCGTACGACTGGAACTGAGTGACGGATATAACATAAGTAGGCTTGCCATCCAGTTTGGACGGTAGGTTCAACCCATTCGAAATCTCTTAACGTTATGTATGTACCACATTATCTGGAGAGATTCAGGAGTGTTAAGGAAAGAACTCGCTACGAGAAGTTGCGTTAGAAAAATTTTCCTTAAGGTGGTGAGGCCCAGGTGGGGGCTTATGGTAGATGATGATGGGTGGGGGACTGGTGAAGAGGTCTGATGATGATGGATGGAGTAGTGACACTACGAGAAGACGCGGGTCCTAGATGAAGATAGACACTGTATACACCGCTGAAGGTGAAGGGTGTACCAAATAGGGATGCCATAGGAATATATGTCCATCATGGACAGTGGAGGCGTCTTGCATGTTAGGATGGGGTTGTGAATGGTTGGGTGATGTTCGTTTCAGTAGATGACTCAGTGTTGTGTGTGTGTGTGTGTGTAATGGGAGGTTTTCATGTTCTCTGAGACGGTGCTGGCAACTCAGGCCCTCATCAAGGCCATCTCATTAACGCTGCATTATATATATATATATATATATATATATATATATATATATATATATATATATATATATATATATATATATATATATATATATATACTAGCCTCAGCCAGGTACCCATTTTGTCGACCAACCTCTAGGGATGGATGAACGGCTGGGTTGACTGTGGACCGACAGCCGCATCCAGGATTCGAACCAAAGTGAATGATAAAAGGAAAAACTTCATGTAGTATTGTATGAGAATCATTATTCCTCTTATCACACGTTTTCTGCATCTGCTGAGGGTATGTGTGAGATGAGAGGCTGGGTGGACTTGATCCAGACCTTGGTCCGTAGTTAGAAAGTATATGAATAACGTTGCCAGACGTATGACTCTTGATCCAGGACGAGTGTTTGCCTGATATAAGATTATGGTCACGTTGCCAGACGTATGACTCTTGATCCAGTACGAGTTTTTGCCTGATATATGAGGTCACGTTGCCAGACGTATGACTCTTGATCCAGTAGGAGTGTTTGCCTGATATAAAAGGTCACGTTGCCAGACGTATGACTCTTGATCCAGTACGAGTGTTTGCCTGATATAAGAGGTCACGTTGCCAGACGTATGACTCTTGACCCAGTACGAGTGTTTGCCTGATATAAAAGGTCACGTTGCCAGACGTATGACTCTTGATCCAGTACGAGTGTTTGCCTGATAGAAGACGTTACGTTGCCAGACGTATGACTCTTGATCCAGTACGAGTGTTTGCCTGATATATGAGGTCACGTTGCCAGACGTATGACTCTTGATCCAGTACGAGTGTTTGCCTGATATAAGATTATGGTCACGTTGCCAGACGTATGACTCCTGGTCCAGTACGAGTGTTTGCCTGATAGAAGGCGTTACGTTGCCAGACGTATGACTCTTGATTCAGTACGAGTGTTTGCCTGATGTAAGATTATGGTCATGTTGCCAGAGGGAGGATGATGACGATGGTGATGAAGTACTGAGAAGAAGGGGACTATGGAACAAGCCAGTTACCAGGTGCGTGAAGACTCTCACGTTGCCAGAAATACCGCGTTGCCAGACGTATAACCCCACACCGAAGGAGGGAAAGAAAAAGAATTTACATTTGAATGAGCTAGACTGAGTTACTTAATGTAATACACCACATTATCTGACCCGAGAAAACCCACGCCCTCAAATGTAGGACCAAGTTGCCAGACGTAAGATTTGACGTTGCCGGACTCGCCAAACACCGAACAGTGGCGGCGAGAGCATGCCTAAATCTCGTCCTGCTTTCCACTTACATATCCAGAATTACCATTTTTGCCCCAGCGAGTGTTAATGATATTCGTAAAACGCTAATTGTCTGCCTGGGCCGCCAATTAACTTTGAAATAATACTAATGATCGACCATAACCAAATGCATTAACGACGCCGCCCGGAGATACCCATTAGCAATTGTTTACAAGCCAGCGTTCCCAGCCACCATAATACTCCGCGTTGCCAGACACTGACGTACGCGTGTGCGCAAGGAGTCCAAAGAGTTAACGTACGTGGGAGCATATGTTAATGAAGCTTCAAGGTAAATGCATACGTTTATGTATATACATTTGTGGCCGAGTTCTACGAGCCATGTGGGAGTTCGTAAAATGGCTCGGAATTAGCGGTTGTGAGGGAGGGAGGGAACGTATGAATGGAGGAACGAGAGAGAGAGTAAACGAGCGGGCGGATCGTAATGATAACCTAATGGAATGCTCTGGTAGGAGACGCTAGTTGGTCAGGTCAGGGAATTATAGGTCAGGTCAGGGGAACCTACAGAAGAATGAACCACCCCTAAAACGTACCATGTGTGTACATATATATATATACAAAGTTTGCTTGACGCGTACAGTGGTATGAAGTGATTCTGATATGGACTGCTTGCTTGTCCACCTTCGAATGGCCTGTTTCGCATCGTCAGTAGTTAGCCACGTCCTCCAGTAACAATTACAGACCACAGTCTCAAGCCTCCACAAACACCCCACACCCTCACACATAACAGTCCTGACTCTCTTTCCCCCCCCACCTGGTGTTCACGCTCCTCGTCCAAGAATATCTTCTTCGGGAATCGATCTATTGGGGATTTATCCACGACTCGTCAGTCATGCGCTGGCCCTGCGAAGCGGTGGCTAAGGGCCTCCTCCTCCTCCTCCTCCTCTTCCTCCTCTTCCTCTTCCTCTTCTCTCTGCAGGAGGGGTAGAAATAGTACATAGATAGGCTGTTCACTGTCACTAGTGTTGGAAAGGCAGCAGGAAAGAAGGGAGATGAATGAGTGGGCCGATTGTACACTACGTCTCAAATGCGACACTTGTGTCAAAAGTTACACTCTATGTTCCTCACACACACACACACACACACACACACACACACACACACACACACACACACACACACATGGATTATGAAGTCTTGGATGAGTTGAATGTTCCTAGCCACACCTGACCCAAAGCCACACCCGACTGAAGCCACACCTGGTTCCAGAAACATCTGACGCAAGGAAGGACTAACTCAAGGAACACCTGACTCAAGCCTTACTTGACTCAAGAGAACTCCTGATTCAAGTCACACCTGACTCGAGGAACACCTGACTCACGGAACAACTAACTCAAGGAACATCAGACTCAAAACCACACCTGACTCAAGCCACACCTGGCTCGTCGGGGAAGTTCTGTCTTCAGCAGAAGCACCATTATGTATGTGGAGTCAAGAGATACATAGATAGATAAGAATTTAGATACATGATTCTGATATATATATATATATATATATATATATATATATATATATATATATATATATATATATATATATATATATATAAATGTGAATAAGAGCAAGGTTATTAGGTACAGTAGGGTTGAGGGTCAAGTCAATTGGGAGGTGAGTGTGAATGGAGAAAAACTGGAGGAAGTTAAGTGTTTTAGATATCTGGGAGTGGATCTGGCAGCGGATGGAACCATGGAAGCGGAAGTGGATCATAGGGTAGGGGAGGGGGCGAAAATTCTGGGGGCCTTGAAGAATGTGTGGAAGTCGAGAACATTATCTCGGAAAGCAAAAATGGGTATGTTTGAAGAAATAGTGGTTCCAACAATGTTGTATGGTTGCGAGGCGTGGGCTATGGATAGAGTTGTGCGCAGGAGGATGGATGTGCTGGAAATGAGATGTTTGAGGACAATGTGTGGTGTGAGGTGGTTTGATCGAGTGAGTAACGTAAGGGTAAGAGAGATGTGTGGAAATAAAAAGAGCGTGGTTGAGAGAGCAGAAGAGGGTGTTTTGAAGTGGTTTGGGCACATGGAGAGGATGAGTGAGGAAAGATTGACCAAGAGGATATATGTGTCGGAGGTGGAGGGAACAAGGAGAAGAGGGAGACCAAATTGGAGGTGGAAAGATGGAGTGAAAAAGATTTTGTGTGATCGGGGCCTGAACATGCAGGAGGGTGAAAGGAGGGCAAGGAATAGAGTGAATTGGAGCGATGTGGTATACCGGGGTTGACGTGCTGTCAGTGGATTGAATCAAGGCATGTGAAGCGTCTGGGGTAAACCATGGAAAGCTGTGTAGGTATGTATATTTGCGTGTGTGGACGTATGTATATACATGTGTATGGGGGGGGGGGTTGGGCCATTTCTTTCGTCTGTTTCCTTGCGCTACCTCGCAAACGCGGGAGACAGCGACAAAGTATAAAAAAAATATATATATATATATATATATATATATATATATATATATATATATATATATATATATATATATATATATATATATATATATAAAGAAGAAGAAGAATTGTTAAGAACATGAGTTAGAAGATACCTAATAGTCTACACAGAACGGATTCCACCTTCACCTACAGGCAAACACCTGACCACACCGGACTGTGTATATATATACATTCTAGTGTTGGTGTATATAGACATTAAGGAAGCAGTACTTACCTATGCTGCAGGTAGAATGACCTCTACTGCAGACACCAGACGACACAGGACTGTAGATTTTAAATGTTGGTGTAGACATTAAGACGCCAGTACCACCTGTGCTACAGACAGCAGTGCCACCTGTGCTACAGACAGCAGTGCCACCTGTGCTACAGACAGCAATGCCACCTGTGCTACAGACAGCAGTGCCACCTGTGCTACAGACAGCAATGCCACCTGTGCTACAGACAGCAGTACCACCTGTGCTACAGACAGCAGTGCCACAAGCAGTAGTGCCACCTGTGCTACAGACAGCAGTGCCACCTGTACTACAGACAGCAGTGCCATCTGTGCTACAGACAGCAGTGCCATCTGTGCCACAGACAGCAGTGCCACAGTGCTACAGACAGCAGTGCCACCTGTGCCACAAACAGCAGTGCCATCTGTGCTACAGATAGCAGTGCCACCTGTGCTACAGACAGCAGTGCCACCTGTACCACAGACAGCCGTGCCACCTGTGCCACAAACAGCAGTGCCACCTGTGCTACAGACAGCAGTGCCATCTGTGCCACAGACAGCACTATGAGTATTGTCAGCACAAGGATCCAGCGATGATGTACGCCTGGCGCACAACATTCCTGACTCACACCACAGACTGAGAAGATGGTTGTCAAATAGTTTGGGAATGTATACTTTTGTCATAGTTTGAGAGGACATTGTTGACGTAGTTTGAGAATATACTTCTGATGTAGTTTGGGAAGATATACTTCTGACGTAGTTTGGGAAGGTATACTTCATCTTCTGACGTAGTTTGGGAAGATATACTTCTGACGTAGTTTGGGAAGATATACTTCTGACGTAGTTTTGGGAAGATATACTTCTGACGTAGTTTGGGAAGATATACTTCTGACGTAGTTTTGGGAAGATATACTTCTGACGTAGTTTTGGGAAGATATACTTCTGACGTAGTTTTGGGAAGATATACTTCTGACGTAGTTTTGGGAAGATATACTTCTGACGTAGTTTTGGAAGATATACTTCTGACGTAGTTTTGGGAAGATATACTTCTGACGTAGTTTTGGGAAGATATACTTCTGACGTAGTTTTGGACGATAATCCTGACGTAGTTTGGGAAGATATACTTCTGACGTAGTCGCCATACTCCACACGGAGACAACGAGCAGTTAACACCATATCAACCTTTAACAAAGTACTCTCTCGTGAAGGTCCCGAGAGAAATTTAAGAGTCAGGCCAGAAATAGCGAGCACGCGACCTAAATGCTTCCTTAAGTACTTGTGTGGCATGCCTCTGTGTGTGTGTGTGTGTGTGTGTGTGTGTGTGTGACACCTTCGAGCCAACACTGTCACGAACGTTGCCACATGAAGAGGAGAAAAGGAGCGGACATTTGCTGGGTGTTGAGGTGGTAGTGTGTTCAAAGACTTGAACCTGTTCCCAGCCAAACCTCCCCCTTGTATGTGTACCTCACGGGCTAACCAACCAGCCTTCGCCTCGTCTGGCAGCTGTTGCCAGCAATAACAAAATGATCAGTACATACATGTGGCTTTTATGGCAACACATGTCCACCTATGTTGGCCAACCAAGACTACACCTATGTTGGCCAACCAAGACTACACACATGTTGGCCAACTAAGACTACATCTATGTTGGTCAACCAAGACTACACACATGTTGGCCAACCAAGACTACACCTACGTTGGCCAACCAAGACTACATCTGTGTTGGCCAACCAAGACTACATCTATGTTGGCCAACTAAGACTACATCTATGTTGGCCAACCAAGACTACACACATGTTGGCCAACCAAGACTACACCTACGTTGACCAACCAAGACTACACCTATGTTGGCCAACCAAGACTACACCTATGTTGGCCAACTAAGACTACATCTATGTTGGCCAACCAAGACTACACCCATGTTGGCCAACCAAGACTACACCTATGTTGGCCAACTAAGACTACATCTATGTTGGCCAACCAAGACTACACCCATGTTGGCCAACCAAGACTACACCTATGTTGGCCAACTAAGACTACATCTATGTTGGCCAACCAAGACTAAGGCCGAGGCTTTCACTCACACCGGATCGAGGTAAGTGGCAAACAAGATGGGACCCAGGACACCCCCTTGCTTCATCCACTTACCAGAGAACAGAAACGTAATACCAGCGTCACGCTGCATGATGCCACCGAACACCTGCCTCACCGGTGATCTACGACAGTTGAAGACCATGCTATAGTAAAGCATGACAGGCGTTTAATAAAGCACACCAGACGTTTAATAAAGCATAACAAACGTTTAATAAAGCATACCAGACGTTTAATAAAGCATACCAGACGTTTAATAAAGCACACCAGACGTTTAATAAAGCATACCAGACGTTTAATAAAGCACACCAGGCGTTTAATAAAGCACACCAGACGTTTAATAAAGCACACCAGACGTTTAATAAAGCACACCAGGCGTTTAATAAAGCACACCAGACGTTTAATAAAGCACACCAGGCGTTTAATAAAGCATACCAGACGTTTAATAAAGCACACCAGACGTTTAATAAAGCATACCAGACGTTTAATAAAGCACACCAGGCGTTTAATAAAGCATACCAGACGTTTAATAAAGCACACCAGACGTTTAATAAAGCATACCAGGCGTTTAATAAAGCATACCAGGCGTTTAATAAAGCACACCAGACGTTTAATAAAGCACACCAGGCGTTTAATAAAGCACACCAGGCGTTTAATAAAGCACACCAGACGTTTAATAAAGCACACCAGGCGTTTAATAAAGCACACCAGACGTTTAATAAAGCACACCAGACGTTTAATAAAACACACCAGACGTTTAATAAAACACACCAGACGTTTAATAAAACACACCAGGCGTTTAATCACCTCACGAAAACGTGGAGAAGACTCGACTTCATCATCACCTGTGGAGGGAGGAAGACACGTAGCCAACATGGAGGAGGAGGCAGCGACCTGGGATTATGAGGCTTTTGTGTTTGCGAAGCCAGACAACGGCAGACCTGTGGTGCTTTCCTGCACACAGACAGGAAGAAACTCTCTCTCTCTCTCTCTCTCTCTCTCTCTCTCTCTCTCTCTCTCTCTCTCTCTCTCTCTCTCTCTCCTTCCTTTTCATGTGAGATACATACCTGAGGTTGCCCATTCCTGAGGGACTCGGGAAGGGGAAGGTGTGAAGAGAATGATGAGCTGGGGTATAGAGTAAACAAAGGCCTTATGGTTGGACAGAGCGGTGGCCTGGTTGACGTCCCTGGCCTGGAGATGGTCAATGATTCAATCCAATATGTTTTATTGGGGGGGGGGGGGGGGGGGGGGGGTTGTTGTTGTTGTTTCGACACAAGGGCAATTGCTTTCTTAGCAGTTCGTGAACACGTGATGTACACCTCTTTCCGTTTTGTGTTCATGTGGAGGTGGTTCACTCACACTCATAGGAGGTCAAGTGACTTGTTACATATGACCTTCTTTTGACCTGAATCCACTTTGTGGCTCACTTAAGCCGTTTCTCCTTCGTGAGCAGATGATCCATGTCCTTCCTGATTATCCTGTAAGTTTTCGTGTTTTCTAGGTTCAGTATTAACACCAAGAGAGCCAGTTGAACACGACGGTACTGTACCGTCGCGTTCGTGCTCAAGGGTCGTACCGTTGTGCTCAAGGGTCGTACCGTTGTGCTCAAGGGTCGTACCGTTGTGCTCAAGGGTCGTACCGTCGTGCTCAAGAATCGTGCTGTCGTTCTCAAGAGTCGTACCGTCTTGCTCAAGAGTCGTTCCTTCGTGCTCAAGGGTCGTGCCGTCGTGCTCAAGGGTCGTACCGTCGTGCTCAAGGATCATACCGTCGTGCTCAAGGATCGTATCGTCGTGCTCAAGGATCGCATCATCGTGCTCAAGAATCGTACCGTCGTGCCCAAGGGTCGTACCGTCGTGCTCAAGGATCGTTCCGTCGTGCTCAAGGGTCGTAAAGTCGTGCTCAAGGGTCGTACCGTCGTGCTTAAGGATCATACCGTCGTGCTCAAGGATCGTCACGTCGTGCTCAAGGATCGTAACGTCGTGCTCCTAGGCCGTACCGTCGTGCTCAAGGGTCGTTCCGTCGTGCTCAAGGGTCGTACTGTCGTGCTCAAGGGTCGTTCCGTCGTGCTGAAGGATCGTACCGTCGCGACCAAAAGTCGTTCCGTCGTGCTCAAGGGACGTACTGTCGTGCTCAGAGGTCGTACCGTTGTGCCCAAAAGTCGTTCCTTCGTGCTCAAGGGACGTATTGTCGTGCTCAGAGGTCGTGTCGTGGTGCTCAAGAGTCGTTCCGTCGTGCTCAAGGGACGTACTGTCGTGCTCAGAGGTCGTGTCGTGGTGCTCAAGAGTCGTTCCTTCGTGCTCAAGGGACGTACTGTCGTGCTCAGAGGTCGTGTCGTGGTGCTCAAGAGTCGTCCCGTCGTGCTCAAGGGACGTACTGTCGTGTTCAGAAGTCGTGTCGTGGTGCTCATGAGTCGTTCCGTCGTGCTCAAGGGTCGTTAAGGCGATGATCTTATCACTGATTACCCATTCTTCTTCTCCCAGGTAGGTGGACAGGTGGGTAGATGGGTAGGTATGTAGGTAGGTTAGTAAATAGGCAGATAAATTGGGAGTTTGGTAGATGGGTAGGTAGGTACGTAGAGCGTGTAGATAGTTAGGGAGGTTGGTAGATAGGCAGGTAGGTAGGTCGGTAGATAGGTATCCAGGCAGGTAGGTTGGTAGGTCGGTAGATAGGTAGATAGGCAGGTAGTTTAGTAAGTAAGTAGATAGGTAAGGAGGTTGGTAGATAGGCAGGTAGGTAGGTCGGTAGATTGGCAGGTTGGTAGATAGGCAGGTAGGTAGGTCGGTAGATAGGCAGGCAGGTCGGTAGGTCAGTAGATAGGTAGATAAATAGCCAGGCAGGTAGATCCTACTCCCGCTATGCCTCATCCCACCTCACTTTCTGTATCACTTTTCCATTCCACTTGCTATTCACTTTACCAACACAGTCTCCCACCTCGCCACACTAGGAGACCAGTCCCCTCCCACCCCACTGCTAGCGCAGTTAACCTCCTCTTTTGGTCTAATACCCCGTCGTAAAAATCTTACCCCCTGAACATATTCCTGTCCATTTATTTTGGAGGTTATCTTGATAATGGCCAGCAGGTAATTAGCTTCCCTTGTTGCCACTAATTTGTACCTCTCGCCTGACATATTTGAAAAGAGAAATCGACTTCCAAGTCTGGTTTTTTTTACGTTTGATTTTCACGTATAGTGTCTCTCACTTTTTGAGCTCCTCTCCCATGGATGTTTGTCATAAAGTCTGGTTCTATGATTTCATCTCATTCACTGTCCTGTATCTGTTAAGACTTGAGTGTAGTAGCCATATATATATATATATATATATATATATATATATATATATATATATATATATATATATATATATATATACACTCGACTATTGTTCCGTCTTATCCTAATTAAGTCTGCAAGTCTCACCACCACCTCTGTATGATCATCATCATCATCATCTCTACCACGAGTTTTCTGATGTAAACATCCCAGAGTACGACTTCAAAAGTTCCTGTCGGTTGTTTACATATTTAGGTTAAGAATAGCAGTGGACTCAGTGCTTTACCCCAGTGGGACCCCGTCTGTCGTTTTCATACACCTCGGTAACATTCAGCTCATCTCCAGGAATCACCTCCATTGTGTGTCTAAAAAAAAAAAAAATTGGTTTTCTTTGGTAATTTCACGTCTGGGAAGGTGTTATTTTCATGTTCTGAAGGCTGACAGAGAAACTCCGTCCCGTTTTCTATCTCTCCTTCAATCTATTATCACTGGCTCATCAAAACTGAACACAGTTGGGATTCATGACCACCTCAGTCTAATGTCGATACTCACATGAATTTTCAGCACCCAAATAACACTTTCGTTGCGTTATAGTAAAACGTGTGTGTGTGTGTGTGTGTGTGCGTACTCAGTGATACTAATTTTGCTACTACTAATACTACTATTCCTAATAATGATGATAATGATAATAATGATAATAATAATAATAATAATAATAATGATAATAATAATAATAATAATAATAATAATAATAATGATAATAATAATGATAATAATAATAACAACAATAATGATAATAGTTATAATAGTGAGTAATAAGAATATTATTGATGATGATAATGAGCGGTTCATAGAATTAGCTACCGCCCTAGGCTTGAAAAGTACAGAGAAAATGATTACAACATTGACAATGAGACAATGAAAACGGGTGTAGGTGCAAAAGGAAGAGTCTTGACGCATAATGAGTATGGCTAATGAGTCATGTATTGATTGTCGATGATCTGCACAATGGCTTGGAAGAGGCGTTCCTCGTCAAGAACTGTACGAGCTGGGTTGGGTTCAATCTGGTTGTGGTGTCGACCTGCAACTTGGGAACGAGGGATCTCAGGCGGCAGGAGGTGACGGTGGCGAGAATAAGGCAGTACCTCCTCACCGAACTGTCGCATATGGTCCAACTGATAAGTAGTAAGAGTCGGATGGACCAGAGTGTGGATCGCCTCTCGGTAGATGGTGTAAGACGATAAGTAGTAAGAGTCGGATGGACCAGAGTGTGGATCGCCTCTCTGTAGATGGTGTAAGACGGTCCCGAGGATGACTGACTCTTGGATGACCCGTTCTTGCCCCTGTTGCGCGGCGGAGAGGGACGAAGGCAGGGCAAGTAGAGGGAGGGAGGGAGGAGAGGCACATGCGAGTCTCAGGGCGGGAATGAAAGTTACGCAGGTGTTCTTGCGAGGAGCAGGAGGAAGGAAGGAAGGGCGCCCCCAAGTGTCTCGGGTTTACGAAGAATGTAGAGACGATCGCTGGGGGTGGCAACTGGTGTGGTGTCCCTTTCTAAGAGAGAGAGAGAGAGAGAGAGAGAGAGAGAGAGAGAGAGTGTGAGGAGGTCCAGTGGACGGAACAGCCTTCAAGGCGGGGGATGCTGAGGCCCAGTGAGACAGTAGAGAGTGGGACATGATCGGAGGATAAGGATGATGCTCAATATACTGCAGTCTTCCCTTTCAGTTGATGGTGACATGTCTGGCAGTATAGTCCAGTCGTTTTTCGGAGGGTGGGTGTGTGTGTGTGTGTGTGTGTGTGTGTGTGTGCGCCCATCCGTCCATGACATTCACGAGAGAGAGAGAGAGAGAGAGAGAGAGAGAGAGAGAGAGAGAGAGAGAGAGAGAGAGAGAGAGAGAGACGTCTTGGCAAACCTGCCAGACCAACACAGGACCTCCCACCCCAGGCGTCCGAGGGATCCTATTGTTATGGAAATCTGGCGTCCAACAGAAGCAGGAGTGGTGGGGAGGGGAGCCAGCCGGGGAGGAGGGAGAATACTGGGGGAGGAGGAGGAGGAGGAGGAGGAGGTGGATTGAAGAAGAGACAGTTTGTTGGATGGGAGATTAACAAGACGGAGGTGGAGGAGGAGGAGGAGGAAGGTCCTGGAGCAAGATAACGCTTTAGGAAGGAGAAGGCAAGAGATGTGTGATGTGGGCTGGAGATCTTGCTGGGTGAGGTTAGTGGGGATTGTGGTGGGGTGAGGTAGTAGTGGTTGTGGTAGGGAGACGTAGTGGTGATTGTGGTGGTGATTGTGGTAGGGAGAGGTGGTGGTGATTGTGGTAGGGAGACGTAGTGGAGATTGTGGTAGGGAGAGGTAGTGGTGATTGTGGTAGGGAGAGGTAGTGGTGATTGTGGTAGGGAGACGTAGTGGAGATTGTGGTAGGGAGACGTAGTGGTGATTGTGGTAGGGAGACGTAGTGGTGATTGTGGTAGGGAGAGGTAGTGGTGATTGTGGTAGGGAGACGCAGTGGAGATTGTGGTAGGGAGACGTAGTGGTGATTGTGGTAGGGAGACGTAGTGGTGATTGTGGTAGGGAGACGTAGTGGAGATTGTGGTAGGGAGGAGGAAGAAGAGGAACATTACTGGTCAGGCATGGAGGAATACACTGAGGCAATGTGTTGCGTACGAGCCGCGCACGACCACTATGATATATATCTTTGCATAACAAACACATTTATTTATTTCTATGTATTTCATCGTCTCTCTCTCTCACACACACTAGAGGTAGC
>NC_092224.1:93646283-93676283 GCF_036320965.1 Panulirus ornatus | reverse complement strand
TGTCTCCCGCGTTTGCGAGGTAGCGCAAGGAAACAGACGAAAGAAATGGCCAAACCCCCATACACACGTACATACACACGTCCACACACGCAAATATACATACCTACACAGCTTTCCATGGTTTACCCCAGACGCTTCACATGCCTTGATTCAATCCACTGACAGCACGTCAACCCCTGTATACCACATCGCTCCAATTCACTCTATTTCTTGCCCTCCTTTCACCCTCCTGCATGTTCAGGCCCCGATCACACAAAATCTTTTTCACTCCATCTTTCCACCTCCAATTTGGCCTCCCTCTTCTCCTCGTTCCCTCCACCTCCGACACATATATCCTCTTGGTCAATCTTTCCTCACTCATTCTCTCCATGTGCCCAAACCATTTCAAAACACCCTCTTCTGCTCTCTCAACCACGCTCTTTTTATTTCCACACATCTCTCTTACCCTTACGTTACTTACTCGATCAAACCACCTCACACCACACATTGTCCTCAAACATCTCATTTCCAGCACATCCATCCTCCTGCGCACAACTCTATCCATAGCCCACGCCTCGCAACCATACAACATTGTTGGAACCACTATTCCTTCAAACATACCCATTTTTGCTTTCCGAGATAATGTTCTCGACTTCCACACATTTTTCAAGGCTCCCAAAATTTTCGCCCCCTCCCCCACCCTATGATCCACTTCCGCTTCCATGGTTCCATCCGCTGACAGATCCACTCCCAGATATCTAAAACACTTCACTTCCTCCAGTTTTTCTCCATTCAAACTCACCTCCCAATTGACTTGACCCTCAACCCTACTGTACCTAATAACCTTGCTCTTATTCACATTTACTCTTAACTTTCTTCTTCCACACACTTTACCAAACTCAGTCACCAGCTTCTGCAGTTTCTCACATGAATCAGCCACCAGCGCTGTATCATCAGCGAACAACAACTGACTCACTTCCCAAGCTCTCTCATCCCCAACAGACTTCATACTTGCCCCTCTTTCCAGGACTCTTGCATTTACCTCCCTAACAACCCCATCCATAAACAAATTAAACAACCATGGAGACATCACACAACCCTGCCGCAAACCTACATTCACTGAGAACCAATCACTTTCCTCTCTTCCTACACGTACACATGCCTTACATCCTCGATAAAAACTTTTCACTGCTTCTAACAACTTGCCTCCCACACCATATATTCTTAATACCTTCCACAGAGCATCTCTATCAACTCTATCATATGCCTTCTCCAGATCCATAAATGCTACATACAAATCCATTTGCTTTTCTAAGTATTTCTCACATACATTCTTCAAAGCAAACACCTGATCCACACATCCTCTACCACTTCTGAAACCGCACTGCTCTTCCCCAATCTTTTGCTCTGTACATGCCTTCACCCTCTCAATCAATACCCTCCCATATAATTTACCAGGAATACTCAACAAACTTATACCTCTGTAATTTGAGCACTCACTCTTATCCCCTTTGCCTTTGTACAATGGCACTATGCACGCATTCCGCCAATCCTCAGGCACCTCACCATATATATATATATATATATATATATATATATATATATATATATATATATATATATATATATATATATATATATATATTATCCCTGGGGATAGGGGATTAAGAATACTTCCCACGTATTCCCTGCGTGTCGTAGAAGGCGACTAAAAGGGGAGGGAGCGGGGGGCTGGAAATCCTCCCCTCTCATTTTTTTTATTCTATTTTCCAAAAGAAGGAGCAGAGGGGGCCGGGTGAGGATATTGCAAAAAAGGCCCACTCCTCTGTTCTTAACGCTACCTCGCTAACGCGGGAAATGGCAAATAGTTTAAAAAAAAAAATATATACATATATATATATATATATATATATATATATATATATATATATATATATATATATGGGGGTGGGTTGGGCCATTTCTTGCGTCTGTTTCCTTGCGCTACCTCGCAAACGCGGGAGACAGCGGAAAAAAAAAATATATATATATATATATATATATATATATATATATATATATATATATATATATATATATATATATATATACGCAAAGGATCCGCGGCCAAGCTGAAGAAATGGAGAGGGGAGTACAATAGAGAGAGATACTTATTTCAATTTTTAATTAATTTTTAGAAAAAAAATCATGGCTGCGGAAATTTCTTTTTTCTTTTATACTTCATTGTACAAGAGTAGTTCCGCGTTGTGCTCATCACCTATTTGCCATATTTTTCATACAATTTTCCATCTAGCGACTCGAAGGTAGACTAAGAAAATAAAGAAAATAAGAAATCTAACTTTCCGTATGTCAAGATAGTGAAGGCTTCCGAGTAACGAAAAGAAAACGAGACACAAGTGATGGGGAAACATATATGTACGTAATAGCAGCGAAAACGGCCGGTGACAAAGGCCGTGTGGAAACAAAGTGTCTTTCGTGATGTGTTGTGTTAGTATGAAGACGCACATACGATCGTTAACGATGGGGCTCGTTAGGCAGGAGCAGATGAAACAGACCCGACCTTAACTGTAAATGGGAAGCGAAAACACCAACAACACTGTACTAGCTGCAATGTCTGTCTGTCTGTCTGTCTGTCTGTCTGTCTCTTATTACAGACGTGACCCTCCTAACTCTTTTGATATGTGGTCGTTCATAAAACTTCTGCCCTGGACGTGTTCATTCGTATATTCGTAAACTTACTATTTGGTTACGTCCGTCGAGGGTTTGTGGCTGAATGGGCGAAATGGTTCTTCAGAATGTTTCAAGTCTTATATAACGTATTCCAGCTGACTGTTTTTCGTCCCAGAGAAAATGATGTGCCTGTAATCTCAGCTACACTGATGACATCAAGTCGTCAGCCACTGTCTACAGATGTTCCTCCTCAGCTCACGACAGCAGGTGCCAAGTGTCTGCAGCTGCGCGTATCGTCTGTAATGCACCATCGTCACATTATCGTACACTGGAGCTAAATGCAGCTACGTACGATAGTTTGGGCATCATCAGATGTTCATTTCGTGTCGATATGAAACTTTTTTTTTCTTTTTTTTTTTAATTTTCCAAAAGAAGGAACAGAGAAATGGGCCAGGTGAGGGTTGTCCCTCAAAGGCCCAGTCCTCTGTTCTTAACGCTACCTCGCTAATGCGGGAAATGGCGAATAGTTTGAAAGAAAGAAAAGATGAAACTTCTGCCTTCCCTCAGTCACACGTTATTACTGAAGCTGTGGGAGATGATGTTCTGTAAACAAGTAGTTTAAAAAAAAACTTTTTTCTTTTTTTTTTCGATTGAGGTAATTTTTCTTATTCGCATGAGATAGATACCAAACTGTGAGATATTTTTAAGGAGCCGTTATTCGACGCTGTGTGTGTCATGGTGTGTGTGCTGGCAACACTGCCCCACACACACACACACACGCAGCATCTGGGCACAAATGTGACACCAGTCACAGTGACCCCGTCCAACACCCCCTTGTGAAAGTCATGTGGGTTGATCAGTTCCTCATTAGTAATCAGGTTCTCTCTCTCTCTCTCTCTCTCTCTCTCTCTCTCTCTCTCTCTCTCTCTCTCTCTCTCTCTCTCTCTCTCTCTCTCCCATCTATCTATCCATCTATCTTCTATTTCATTTTGACCACAGTTTTCGTAAGCAGTCTGTATACGTCCCCGACTCCAGGGGTTTAGGAGGACCCGTGGTATTCCAGCGTTGGAAAGCTGCCTCCCGCAGCTTCTGTGTGGACACCGGCCAGTCGAGGATGGACCGTTATGATACATCCTCCTCCTCCCCTGGAACATCTAAACTGTGGATTTCTCTTTTTCTTCGTTATCTTTCCCTCTCCATAGAACCTCTTCATCTTTGAGAATCAGGTCTAGCAGCACTTCCGGGACCTTATTTATGTCTATTTTATTCTTACTTTCCTTTTTCTTTTTATCCAAGATGGTCCTGATTGGGGTATTTTTTTTTTCTATTTCACGTGTCATGTCGGTCACTACGAAAGAAACAGGAATGATAGTGGAAAGAAAAAGGAATGATGGTGTTCGTGCTTACAACACGTACAGGTATCTTATTCCAACGTTTAGCTTCTCTACCAGTGATCCAACGTTCGCTCACTTTGCTATTACATTTGCTTCCCTTTACCTTCATGTTGTTATCTCCCATCACTGAATCTCTGTCCAAAACTGAAGAGATTCTCGCATGTTGCCGAAATTGTTTACTAGTATTTTTTGGAAACTTTTCTCCGATCTCCCTGGACTTTGTGCACAACCCCTAGAAAATTCATTGCGAACTGCTTGTTAACAGTTCAACTTACAACGGCTCCTTTGCAACGGCGTTTCATTCATTATATAACACGTGTATCTGTAGACCTTCGTGCACGTATGATTAAAACGCCATCACCGGATTTCTGCGTTTAGCGAGAACACTAAAGTCTAGCCATCGATAATTTTGTTAGAAAATGCTGTGTTGTGACATTTAATCTGAGTCTCTCGTATTGCTGTATTATCAGGGCTGTACAGAGAGAAAATAGGATGTCAGTTCATCGTGTTTACGTTTGATATTTCTGGTGTGAGTGCCATGAGCGGGAATTCATTGCTTGGTCAAGTAGGGTGAGTGTGTCGCGATCCTTTGTGGTGAGATTGGTGGTGTGGTGTGGTGTGGTGTGGTGTGGTGTGGTGTGGCGTGGTGTGGTGTGGTGTGGTGTGGCGTGGTGTGGCGTGGTGTGGTGTGGCGTGGTGTGGCGTGGTGTGGTGTGGTGTGATGTGGTGTGGTGTGGTGTGGTGTGGTGTGGTGTGGCGTGGTGTGGTGTGGTGTGGTGTGGTGTGGTGTGGTGTGGTGTGGTGTGGTGTGGTGTGGTGTGGCGTGGTGTGGCGTGGTGTGGTGTGGCGTGGTGTGGTGTGGTGTGGTGTGGTGTGGTGTGGTGTGGCGTGGTGTGGTGTGGTGTGGTGTGGTGTGGTGTAGTGTGGTGTGGTGTGGTGTGGTGTGGCGTGGTGTAGTGTAGTGTAGTGTAGTGTAGTGTAGTGTAGTGTGGCGTGGCGTGGCGTGGCGTGGCGTGGCGTGGTGTGGTGTGGTCTGGTGTGGTGTGGTGTGGTCTGGCCAGCTCCAGAGAGAGACCCCCCACCTCACAGCAGCTGGTGTGGCCAGACCACACCTGGTCCGTCTCCCCTTCCTGTATCATCACTCTCGAAAAGTAGGACCGAAAAAAAAACAAAAAAAGAAAATAGGAGCCAAGAGAGGACTTCTTTTTTTTTTGTCTTCAGAGCTCAAACACCTGCTCCAGGCGCTACCTTGCTGAGGCGGGATGCGGAGAGTGGTTATAAATGTATTATTATCATTATTATTATTATTATCATTGTCATGAGTCACCAGGATCATCTCCGGCCTGAGATACAAATCCCACGAGAGCAGAATAAACGACTTGAATCTATTTAGCTGAGAAAAAAAAGAGAAGGTTAATAGATGCTCTAATACAAGCATTCAGAAACCATCAAAGGGATCTGATGATCTTGGTCTGTCCTGTTACTTAGGATTGGATTCGTCTTGATTCCACTCGCGGTGATGGATACAAACTCGTAGGCAGAGGTTTCTTACCTCGCGTCAGGTTTACGTACTTCGTCTTCAACAAGATTGTTAACATGTGCAACGATTTGCCAGTTAGAGTAGTTGAAATTTAAATACTTTAAAGAAAAGACTTTATAATGACTTCGTGGTTTTTTTTATCATATTTACAATTTGTAAGTTATTGTCTTTGAATTACTGATCATACTCTACCATCACACACACACAGTCCTCGAAAGGACGTAGTGGTCTGTTGCTGTTTGAATTTCTTTGTATTACTATGTATTACTATATTTTTGTCACTATAATTATTTTTGATATTATTATTATTATTATTATTATTATTATTATTATTATTATTATTATTATTATTATTATCATTATTATTGATAATAATATCATTATCATTACTGCTGCTACTAACACTACTATTACTACTACTACTACTACTACTACTACTATTACTACTATAATTATCATTTTCATTATCATCATTATTACTATTAATATCATTGTTATCATAATTCCTATCATTAATAGACATACGTTTTGGTCGTTCTCTTTTCTCAGCCAGATGTATTGTAGTGCCACACACGGCTCTGTCCCATCCCGACCCTGGAGTAGGGCCCCAGTGTATATAAGACAAGATCAGTGTAGAGCAGAGCAGTGTAGGGTAGAGCAGTGAAGAGCAGAGCAGAGTAGGGTAAAGCAGTGTAGAGCAGTGTAGGGTAGAGCAGTGTAGAGTAGAGCAGTGCAGAGCAGATCAGTGTAGGGTAGAGCAGAGCAGTGTAGGGTAGAGCAGTGTAGAGTAGAGCAGTGCAGAGCAGATCAGTGTAGGGTAGAGCAGAGCAGTGTAGGGTAGAGCAATGTAGAGTAGAGCAGTGCAGAGCAGATCAGTGTAGGGTAGAGCAGAGCAGTGTAGAGCAGAATAGTGTAGAGTAGAGCAATGCAGAGCAGCAGTGTAGAGTAGGGCAGTGTAGGGTAGAGCAATGTAGAGCAGAGCAGTGTAGAGTAGGGCAGTGTAGGGTAGAGCAGTGTACAGTAGAGCAGTGTAGGGAAGAGCAGTGTAGAGCAGAGCAATGTAGAGCAGTGTAGAGTAGAGCAATGAAGAGCAGAGTAGTGTAGAGTAGGGCAGCGTAGTGTAGAGTAGGGCAGCGTAGAGCAGAGTAGTGTAGAGTAGGGCAGCGTAGTGTAGAGTATAGGGCAGCGTAGTGTAGAGTAGGGCAGCGTAGAGCAGAGTAGTGTAGAGTAGAGCAGAGTAGTGTAGAGCAGAGCAGTGTAGAGTAGAGCAGAGCTTCATCATCTCAGGTCCGTAATTGTTCCAAAGAGTTGAATGATGGCATTAACACGTTCGTGTGGTGTTCTCCCCACACAACACACTGTTCTGTGTAAGGTCCCGGCCCTTCTAAAAAATTTACTGTAGAGGCAGTTCCTAGAAAAAAAATAAATAGATGCCGGCTGTTTTAAAGGACGGTGCCGGCTGTTTCACGTACACGACCGGCTGTCCCAAGTACGAAAGCCCGCTGTTCCTGGATGCGTAACCGCACGTACATACGCCCCCATAGTCTCAGTTCCTGGATGCGTAACCGCACGTACATACGCCCCCATAGTCTCAGTTCCTGGATGCGTAACCGCACGTACATACGCCCCCATAGTCTCAGTTCCTGGATGCGTAACCGCACGTACATACGCGCCCATAGTCTCAGTTCCTGGATGCGTAACCGCACGTACATACGCCCCCATAGTCTCAGTTCCTGGATGCGTAACCGCACGTACATACGCCCCCATAGTCTCAGTTCCTGGATGCGTAACCGCACGTACATACGCCCCCATAGTCTCAGTTCCTGGATGCGTAACCGCACGTACATACGCCCCCATAGTCTCAGTTCCTGGATGCGTAACCGCACGTACATACGCCCCCATAGTCTCAGTTCCTGGATGCGTAACCGCACGTACATACGCCCCCATAGTCTCAGTTCCTGGATGCGTAACCGCACGTACATACGCGCCCATGTCTCGGTTATCGGCATACGGAACATCTTTTGAGACATTCCACTGTAATACAGACACACAAGTACATAGAATTACCTCCATTGTGATCATTATCATCATTGTAATTCTTTCTTTTCTTTTAAACTATTCGCCATTTCCCGCGTTAGTGAGGTAGCGTTAGGAACAGAGGACTGGGCCTTTTTTGGAATATCCTCACCTGGCCCCCTTCTCTGTTCCTTCTTTTGGAAAATTTAAAAAAAAAAAAGAGAGGGGAGGATTTCCAGCCCCCCGCTCCCTCCCCTTTTAGTCGCCTTCTACGACACGCGGGGAATACGTGGGAAGTATTCTTTCTCCCCTATCCCCAGGGATAAGGGGATTAAGGGTAATTATCATCATTATTATTTGATTATTAGTACTAATGACACCAAACAGCGGGGAAAACTTGAGCTGTTTCCAGCTGCCCTGGCGCCTTGATGTACCCAGTCTATAAACCTGTCATCAAACCTGTACAGCGGAACTTACAGATGACATCTGTCATGTACACCTGTCAGCGTCCCTCTGTCGTGTACATCGGTCATCGCGCGTTTTCCCTGCGCCGCCTCACGGTGGTACAATGGTTTAGAATCGTCTTCCCCCGCCTCGAATGCACACACACACACACACACACACACACACACACACACACACACACACACACACACACACACAGTTCCTCGAGTATTATTAACATATCAAACCATAACATCATTCGTTTCTCTGAACAAATGGCTTCGTTGAACCCAGAGCACTGGATTTCTATTCATTTTTTTTTCTTCTTTTCTTATCTATCTCTCTCTCTCTCTCTCTCTCTCTCTCTCTCTCTCTCTCTCTCTCTCTCTCTCTCTCTCTCTCTCTCTCTCTCTCTCTCTCTCTCAACCTGGCGTAAATCTAGTGTGTGTGTGTGTGTGTGTGTGTGTGTCTGTGTCTGTGTGTCTGTGTGTGTTTGTGTGTCTCTTTCGCTCATGAGAGGAGAAAAAGAAGAGATAGTCTTAGAATTCTTTTTTTTTTCCCCAAGATTATTTTTTTCTTTTTGTTCTTTTGTTTTCTTCTTCGGGTTTGGTCATCTGTGGCCATTCTGTTCTTCTCGCCCTCAACCCAAGTGGTAGATTTCCGATCAACCTTCCTTCCTTCCTTCCTTCCTTCCTTCCATCCTTCCATCAGGAAGGGAGGGTGAGGGAAGGTTGGGGCCTTATCCTTTTCCTTTATGTAATTTCTTAAATCCGAGGAGGAAGAGGAGGAGGAGAAGGGCAGTAGAGATGTGCTGTGAATGTCAAGTGGTCAAGAAGGAGGATTAATTTACCGTTAAAAGAGTGTAGTGTTGAGGAAGAGGAGGAGGAGGAGGGAGACCCACGTCTGCCATCTGTGGCTAATGATGGTTCTGGTGTGTTGATGAATTACTCAGACGAGTGGTGGTTGCTGTTGTCGGTCAGGCGCGGGCGGTATGACTGGATGGCCGGTGGGCGTGGGCGTGGGCGTGGGGGGGGGGTGGAACCCTATGATTACGTCCCTTTAGTGAAGGCGTGGGGAGGAGGGGAAGAGGTGAAGGGAGGAGGGGGGGGAGAAAAATACTCTCTCTCAGTCTCTCTCTCTCTCTCTCTCTCTCTCTCTCTCTCTCTCTCTCTCTCTCTCTCTCTCTCTCTCTCTCTCTCATTAGCGAGGGGTAGAGAGAGAGAGAGAAAGATGACAAAAATCCAGCTTCAGTACTCGCAAGGTATCTTCCTTTACCTCATTATCAATCTAAGGATGACGTGGGTTTGGCAGGAGAGAGAGAGAGAGAGAGAGAACATTGATCCTCTGCCTCAGATTGAAGAGGAGGCAATCCAGGTCTACAGAAGCAATGTATCGTCACGTTGGCTCGCAAGGCCAAGGCCTTGCCTCTGTATACGCAACCTGTTCGGTGGAAAATCACATCAGACAGATGGTGGTCGACCGTCATCATCATAACTGCCATTAACCTCGTGTGACCCTATATGGAGCCTGCCTAGGTAGGTCATAGGCCATGTGGCAACCCAGGTAGACGACACTGACCCTTTCCAACGAGAGGTCCTCCTCTTCTTCAGACCCGACTCCCACCAGTCGGCTGTAAATTTTGTATGATTCTCCAAGCCTCCACGTAAATGGAGACTTGGCGGCCACGCCCACACAATTAGCACTACCGGCGTGATCGACCCCCACCCCACCCACTCACCCACCCCGTCTTACCTCACGGATGACCCATGCACCAACGCAATCAGTCACTGAAGCTGATGACTTGTATCCAAACTTACCTCATGGATGACCCATGCACCAACGCAATCAGTCACTGAAGCTGATGACTTGTATCCAAACTTACCTCATGGATGACCCATGCACCAACGCAATCAGTCACTGAAGCTGATGACTTGTATCCAAACTTACCTCATGGATGACCCATGCACCAACGCAATCAGTCACTGAAGCTGATGACTTGTATCCAAACTCAAGTTCGCACGCTGCTCTGGTGGTGGTGGTGCCTGATCGTGCCTCGTCCATGTGATTCTAGGCTCACCTTCTTCCCCCCACCACAGGAGCTTCTTTCTGTTCAGGCGACTCCATCATTGATGACACCCTTCTTCAGGTGGCTCTCACTCCCTCCTGTGCCGAGAGGGACCCCCCGAGACATCACCAAAGCCGTTTTCTACCACACTTCTTACAGGATCTTGGTTATGCCCCCCTTTACCCCTGAAGTATAAAACCCGGCAACCGCAGCACATTTTCAGAACGACTAAACTTCATCTGCTTCTCACCTCCCGCACCGAGAGCAAAGCTTTAAGACCTCTGTCATTATTCCTCCTCCTCCTCCTCCTCCTCCACTCTGCTGCACAGACCTCGGGAACCTGGCCCGCCACTTCTATAGTTGCACCACGAGATCCATATGACGACGGATGGAACTCTCCCATGAGACCTCAGCTTCATCCGGATCTACACCAGGGCCGCGGGACTTCATCTTCTCACCTAAACCCTTCTGACCTACAGCATCTCTCCCTTAGCTAGGTTACCTCAACTTGCTCGTCAGAAGCACTGTGTAGTTACTTATGTTTCTGTATTCTTCTTTCTCTCCTCGTTGACTGGTTGTTCATTTGGGTTAAGGACAAGGGTTATTGAAGCCTTCCACCTCAGGTTTACGGATACCATTCGAAAGCTATTGTACATTTTCTTCAAGTGTTCAAGATGATTCATAGATTGAACACGTTCTCGTTGCACATATGGCGATACATTCAGTGCTAACTATTGCAAAGGCTATTGGTTCGTTGGTTCACTCTGAACCAGTCGATTGGTTCGTTGGTTCACTCTGAACCAGTCGATTGCTTCGTTGGTTCACTCTGAACCAGTCGATTGAACCAGAGTCGTTGAGGCCAAGGCCAAGGTCAAGTAATAACCACAACCTGGATTATCTTGAAATCATTTTCAGGTGTTAAAGAGAATCCTACGATTACATTCATTCATGATGCTGATATGGTTCACGGAGAAATATATGAGAAGAAAATTCAGGAAGAGGAAGTATGTGACAGAAGAAGAAGAAGTGACAAAGAAGAAATGTAAGATTGAATTGGAGATGGAAGGATGGAGTGAAAAAGATTTTGAGTCCTCGGGGCCTGAGCATGCAGGAGGGTGAAAGGCCTCCATGGGTTAGAGTGAATTGGAACGATGTGATATACAAGGGGCGACGTGCTTTCAATGGACTACTCAGGGCATATGAGGCGTCCAGGGGAAACCACGGAAAGGTCTGTGATTTCTGATTGTGGATAGGGAGCTGTGGTTTCAATGCATTTCGCATGGCAGCTAGAGAATCAATGTGAGCGAATATGGCCTCCCTTCGTCTGTTCCTGGCGCCACCTCGCTGACGCGCGGAACGGCGAAAAGGTATGAAAATGAAAATAGAAGAAAATGATAATGAAAAATAATGATTGATTTAAACTTAATTGCCTCTCCCGCTTGAGCGAGGCAAGCAGCCACCAGGAACGCATGAACAATAGTCTCATTTGCAATCGTCCAATCTCTCTCTGTCATGTATAATGTACCTAAACGAAAGGTTTGGCGAATGAACGGCCGCGCAAGGGTTAAAAAAAATATATATATATTCATATACACAGAGTATTTCTACATTGAATGTTTCCTCCCCTTGGCCATCTCCAAATGCCCAAGTTCCAAAATTCTCACTCACTGTAAACGCTGAACACTTTCTTTTAATCATGTAGAGTGTATGAGTGAAGGATTTTATTTTTTCTCCCCTTCACTCACCCTGCAGGATGGTGAAGACTGTGTGAGTATATTTTTCTTGACTCATATGAGGGATTCAGATCTGTGTATGGGTTCTGTGAGTGATACCCCGATTTCTTTGGAGAGATCTCTGTGGGTAATACACACTCTAGTTAGGGGGATACTGGTGTATTTCTCACCGATTTAAGGAATTTTGTTTGTAGAATTCTGTCCCGATGGTGAATCATTGTGAGGATTTCAGGTCCATGTGAGCATGAAATGAAGCACCCCCGACATATGGGAGCATTATGTGACGAATTTGGAACACATGGGAGCTTCGTGTCCTTGTGATCGCCAGTATCATGTGATAGAACCCGGAGTATGAAAGCATTATGTGAACGATTCAGGCTCATGGGAGCATTTGAAGTATTACTGTATATGGGAGATTTGTGTGAAGCATTGCGACGCATGGGAGCATTATATGAAGGATTTAAACGCATTGGGAGCATTATATGAAGATTTGAACGCATTGGGAGCATTATATGAAGGATTTAAACGCATTGGGAGCATTATATGAAGATTTGAACGCATTGGCAGCATTATATGAAGGATTTAAACGCATTGGGAGCATTATATGAAGATTTGAACGCATTGGGAGCATTATATGAAGGATTTAAACGCATTGGGAGCATTATATGAAGGATTTGAACGCATTGGGAGCATTATATGAAGGATTTAAACGCATTGGGAGCATTATATGAAGGGTTTGAACGCATTGGGAGCATTATATGAAGGATTTAAACGCATTGGGAGCATTATATGAAGGATTTAAACGGATTGGGAGCATTATATGAAGGATTTAAACGCATTGGGAGCATTATATGAAGGATTTAAACGCATGAGGAGCATTATATGAAGGATTTAAACGCATTGGGAGCATTATATGAAGGATTTAAGCGCATCGGGAGCATTATATGAGGGATTTAAACGCATTGGGAGCATTATATGAAGGATTTAAACGCATGGGGAGTATTATATGAAGGATATAAACGCATTGGGAGCATTATATGAAGGAATTAAACGCATTGGGAGCATTATATGAAGGATTTAAACGCATTGGGAGCATTATATGAAGGATTTAAACGCATTGGGAGCATTATATGAAGGATTTAAACGCATTGGGAGCATTATATGAAGGATTTAAACGCACTGGGAGCATTATGTGAAGGATTTAAACGCACTGGGAGCATTATTTGATGAATGTCGACGCACGAGAGCATTATGTGAAAGATTCCTCAACACATGGAAGTACGATGTGAAGGATCCCGGCGCATGGGAGCGTCATACAAGGTATTCCAAAGCATTATACGTAAGATTCCGACCCACTAGGGCATTATGTGAAGAATGGCGACGCATAGAAGTTTTATGTGAGCGATCTCGACGTATTGTGGTGACATGTGAAAGATCCCGACGCATAGGACCATCCTGAGTAAGGCTCCAGCGCATGGGAACATCATCATGTGATTTCGACACATAGGAGCATCATGTGAAGGATCGCGTCACATAGGAGCATCATGTGAAGTATCGCGTCACATGGGAGCATCATGTGAAGTATCGCGTCACATGGGAGCATCATGTGAAGTATCGCGTCACATGGGAGCATCATGTGAAGTATCGCGTCACATGGGAGCATCATGTTAAGGATTGCGTCACATGGGAGCATCATGTGAAGGATCACATCATGCGAAGGATCGCGTCACATGGAAGCATCATGCAAAGGATCGCGTCACATGGGAACATCATGTGAAGGATTGCGTCACATGGGAGCATCATGTGAAGTATCGCGTCACATGGGAGCATCATCTGAAGGATCACATCATGCGAAGGATTGCGTCACATGGGAGCATCATGTGAAGGATCACATCATGCAAACATCATGCGAAGGATCGCTTCACATGGGAGCATCATGTGAAGGATCACATCATGGGAAGGATCGCGTCACATGGGAGCATCATGCAAAGGATCGCGTCACATGGGAGCATCATGTGAAGGATTGCGTCACATGGGAGCATCATGCGAAGGATTGCGTCACATGGGAGCATCATGTGAAGGATTGCGTCTCCCGCGAATCATCAGACACATATCATTAACCTCCCCCAAAGTAACGCCATAATGCCTTAAGAGGTTTTAATCCAAGTCATTTCCAACAGTCAAGTCGGCTCTATAGACAAATCACACGCAAGGCCACTCGCCCACAGAGAGGGAGAGATAATTGCCAAACGATCGTTTGTTCGTAAACAAGCGCTGCTGATGGTCGCCGATAATGATCTAATGGTCGTATATTGGTGAGGAGGCGCAGTGGATGGTCAGCTGGTAATTGCCTAATGAGGGTTCGTTGGATCTCGGGTGTTGGTCCTTGGCCCCAGGTCAAAAGAAGAGGAGGTTCGTGTTGGTTTATAAATACTTCTTTCCGGTGTGCTACGTTTACCTGGACGTGTTATTATAAGACTCGAACTAGTACAGAAAAAGAAAATTTCGTATGTGCTTATCATGTTGGTACTCTCTTGAGTTTGTAGCAGCTGTGAGGTGATTACTAAAAACACTATAATAATAATAATGATAATAATAATAATAATAGTGATAATAGTAATAATGATAATAATGATAATATTAATGATATTGAATATGATAATGATAACAAAATAATGATGAATGTTATCATTGTCATTATTACCTTTATCATTAATAATGATGATAGTTATGATATTAGTATTATCATTATAATTGTTATTATTATTATTATTATTATTATTATTATTATTATTATCATTATTATCATTATTATTATTATTATTATTATTATTGATGTAGTGCCACTAAAAGCTTTACTCTCTATTTTTTTAACATTAACAATGCGAACCAAATAAAGAATAATATCAACAACATATTACAATCGATAGACACAGTTTCAATTTACCAACAAGAATTTACGTAACAAAAAATACGATATTAAATCAACCTGTGTGACCCCATATGGGCGCACAGCAGCCAACATTTGACGGACGGAGTCATATTATGAATATTGGATCAGAAAAGAATTATAAGACGAGGGGGAATTTATATATATATATATATATATATATATATATATATATATATATATATATATATATATATATATATATATATGTGTGTGTGTGTGTGTGTGTGTGTGTGTGTGTGTGTGTGTAAGTCCGCGGGGAAATGAAACACGGTAAGTTCCCAAGTGCACTTTTTTGTGATAATCACATCAGTAGAGATACAAGAAAGAAATATAAGTCAGATGGTATACAACGAAGAGACGTAGCTAGGACGCCATTTGGTATGTCTCTTCGTTGTATATCAGGTGACTGTTATATTTTTTTCTTGTATCTCCTCTGATGATATGATTATCACACGAAAGTGCACTTGGGAACTTATCGTGTTTCATTTTCCCCGTGGACTCATAGGAATATACTTGATCACGAGCAAAATTGTGATCCTTTCCAATATATATATATATATATATATATTCCTGCCTCGAAGTTGCATCTGTGGGGCTCCTACAGCGATCAGGAAGCCAGCCACGTCCAACGTGAGGGACCCTAGGTCGTAAAGAGAGAGTGTGTATGTGTTTTTGTGGGATGAGGCACCAGACAGGTGAGGAGTAAGTGTTTCAGAATTGCACCTTGGGCACGACGGGTCTTAGTGACGTGTTGAAGCCGTGTTTGTAGCGTTAGCAAGAAAGATGCTGTCTAAAATACGGGCAACACGTCAATAATGGCATGGGGGGGGTTGCGGCTTCAGATGGGCACACGTCTGGCAGGGGTGTGTTCAAGAGTCGGTCGGCAGGGGGCGTTTATATAGCCCTGGTCAAATCATTCTGGTGTAGACATGTTTTGTAAGAGACGTGTTTGCCTGACAGGGAGGGAGGGAGAGAGGGATTCAGTAAGTCTTGAAGATAGGGTGTTGAAAGGCGGTTTTTTTCTCTCCCCCGCCCCTCGTTTTCTTTCCGACGATTTCATGTGCGGGTAATGATTTTAGGGTGTTGAAAGGCGTGGCAATTGGATCAGTTTTCTATATATCTACCTGAAGTGTTGTGGCTGGTTATTGGAGTAGGTTTAGATGGGAAAAGATCCAGCTGGTGCTGATGCTTTAAAGAACTAAGCACCAACCATATTGAGGTACGATAACAATTGAAGTATTTTTGTTTGGTTTCGTTGTGTAGGTGTTGGATGTTTGTGCTGTTGCCAGGCAGCCGGTGATTAGTGTGTGTGCTCTGTCTGGTGTGTGGTTCGCAGCGTCTGTCACAACTGCTCTGGAGAGGATGAACCACCAAGTAAGAGAACAAGTAGTTTACAGTGGAGTGGATGATGATGTGTTTGTGACTGAAGAAAGAAAATAAGATACGGAGAGACACGCTCATCCAAATCTGGTTCCAGTTAGTGTTCTGAAGTCGTATAGTTTATTCATAACTTTTACATTGATGCTTGTAGGGTTAGGAGTGTATATCGTGTGGGTGTGTGTGTGTGTGTGTGTGTTTGTGTGTGTTTGTGTGTGTGTGTGTGTGTTGTGTGTGTGTAGTTGTAGAATTGTAGAATTTTCTTGGACACCTGAAATTGGCATTTAAGTATTTTTTTTTTTTTCATTCGGTCGGTTGCTCTAACTAGACATGGACGATCGTAATGACCCCCCCCACCCTCCTTCCCCTTGCTAGTCGATAGGCTACGATCAAACTATGTAACCAACCGACCTACGTATGTACGTACGTTCTCAAACTGGTTTTATGCATTTAAAAGTCAAGCCTTTTTTTTTTCTTTTTTTGATCATTATTGTCACTGCTGGCGACTGAACCTCACACGGAGCATGTTTAACCTTAGTGTGGATGACGTTCACAAGTGACCAAAGGCAGGCGTGTGTGTGTGTGTGTGTGTGTGTGTGTGTGTGTGTGTGTGCACGCGCGTTTCACCCTGCGCAAGAACCTGGTCTTAAAAATGTTCTCCAATGTTCTCTCTCCTTGGGTGTTCACTGACCCTGTACAAGTTCGGGCGAGGCGAGGTGTGTGTGGGGGAAGGGAGGAGAGAGCAGGAGGTAACGGTTGGCTTGCAGGTTCGGGAGGAGGAAGGAAGGAAGGCTCTGGCTTGGCTTGGCTAGGCTTGTAAGCTTGTAAATATAAGATGAGTGAGGTCGTAGCTATTTACGCCAACCTGCTTACATCGTGAGCTGCCGAAATGTATTGGTATATTGCCTATGTCTACCACCTCTCCTTCGTCCTCCTCTCCCTCTTCTCACTCCTCCTCCTCTTTCCTCCTCCTCCTCCTCCGTGATTGCCTGATTAGCAACTGCCAATAAAAAGTCTCATTAGAAAGGTTTAACTACTCTCGGTCAATTGTACTTAACGAGCGGCGCCTGTGAACGAATGGGGGAGTTTGAGGTTACGGGTTTAACAGGGTTTACAAGGGGAAGTTGACATTTGACCTCCATGAGGAAGAACACGATATTTCTCTATACCATCATAGTAACGAGGCCTGACAATGACCTGACCCCGGGTCTTGAGTCTGATCGCCAGACAATGACCTGACCCCGTGCAAGCCGTTGTACTTCAAGGTTTAAGAGTGACATCAGAGGTCAAATGCTTTATTCATATGAACAATATATTCAAAGGTCACGAAGATACATCAGTTGCTCGGTATAGACGTAACGAAAGGTCATGTATAAGACCCATAACCCTGGTGTAGAATATTCGTAAAGACATGAATAGTATTCACTGGTTCATTACTTGTTATTCAACAGACTTATTCATTGATAGTTGTAAGTTTACCATTCCTGTATGGTTTAATGATTTTTCACGTCCTAATGCACAGTGTTCATGTGTGTGTGTGTGTGTGTGTGTGCCTCATATCATCAAGTCTGCAGGCTTGAGCCTCCCTCCCACGGCTCGAACTCACGTACCGAACACACGACTCCGTGACCCGTCTGAACCTCACTTTCCGCGCACTCACAAAAGCGAAACTATTTTAACTCTGATGAAACTTTAAAAGTTCCAGAACAGTTTGCTGGTAGATTTGATGATCGAAGTTTCACCAGACCACAATAGCTAGTTCTTAATGACTCAAGTTCCTTATTTACTGAAACGGATTTGGGTGATAGGGTTTCGGAATGTGACTGAAGCCTCGATAAGCTGTAATTCGGAAAGCGTCTGAAGCAATAACCAAGTAACTTTCCCACTGTAAGGGAAGATAACATCGCCTGTTATACATTGCGCACATCTGCCTATACGTATGTTTATTTGTGTTGTCTGTATGTCTGTGTTTGTCACCTTTGTCTCCATGTGTGTTTGTTGTGATAATCATTTGTTTGGTATGGGGACGTAGGGATGGAAAGGGAGGGGGGGGGATTTTTACATGCACGTTGCCCCATTTCGTGACCTTGTGTGACGTTATTGAACGACGTCTGTCCATTGTTACAAACTAGTCATTGAAAGGAACCACTGGGCTCTTGCTGTCAGAATTCCTATGACATCATCACGTCCCCGCATACACGGTATCTGACAGAGGCCTGACGTTGTGATGAAGTCACACCTCGGTCCACTATCGCAATGAACAATGGACCTCGTGTGACCTCATGTGCCCTACCGTTGCCACATAGGTAGACAACAAGTAGACACTCTTGACCTTTGCTTTTGGAGGTCCTGATCCTCCAGGGGGACCCACCATAAGTTTGGCAGCCACGCTCAGTTTGTTTACCTCTTCATAAACCTTGTGGCTCAGTTTGCCTTAAACGAGCCATGTACCGCTGACGCATGACCGGGTATTGACCATGTAGCCCCAATCTAAGAGCTCTTAGGGTTTCTCCATCGTCAGTAGCAGCCGACAGGGGCCCCGTTGGACATCGTCAGCGCCTTCTTCGTCGTCGGTAGCAGCCGATAGGGGCCCCGTTGGACATCTTCAGCGCCTTCTTCCACCACAGTTCCCTAAAGGGTTTCGGCTACGCCTCTTCCCTTCAGCACAACCTGGCAACTACCGTATCCTCACCGAACTACCGAACCTCATCCACCTCCTACCATCTGTCTCCTCCTCCACCAGCAGGAATGCTGGAGGACCTCAGTAACTTCTCGCCCCTCCTGCTGCAGAAACCAGGATGTCAACATACCACCTCTCCTGTAACGGCTTCCTCCCCTGCATGGTTCCTGTCTCACCTCCTCCTCCCCTGCATGGTTCCTGTCTCACCTCCTCCTCCCCTGCATGGTTCCTGCCTCACCTCCTCCTCCCCTGCATGGTTCCTGTCTCACCTCCTCCTCCCCTGCATGGTTCCTGCCTCACCTCCTCCTCCCGTGCATGGTTCCTGCCTCACCTCCTCCTTCTCTGCATGGTTCCTGTCTCACCTCCTCCTCCCCTGCATGGTTCCTGCCTCACCTCCTCCTTCCCTGCATGCTTCCTGCCTCACCTCCTCCTTCTCTGCATGGTTCCTGCCTCACCTCCTCCTCCCCTGCATGCTTCCTGCCTCACCTCCTCCTCCCCTGCATGGTTCCTGTCTCACCTCCTCCTCCCCTGCATGGTTCCTGTCTCACCTCCTCCTCCCCTGCATGGTTCCTGTCTCACCTCCTCCTCCCCTGCATGGTTCCTGTCTCACCTCCTCCTCTCCTGCATGGTTCCTGCCTCACCTCCTCCTCCTCCCCTGCATGGTTCCTGCCTCACCTTCTCCTCCTCTGACACTATCGCCACTGGACTCACGCCTCGCCTCCCTACACCACCTCACATGCCCCCACCTTCTTACCACAACCTCTGCAACAACTGAGTCAGCTCCTCAACCATGTGCTTACTACTCAGTGAGACACTGTGTTGTTACTCGTGTTTCTACTCTCTCTCTCTCTCTCTCTCTCTCTCTCTCTCTCTCTCTCTCTCTCTCTCTCTCTCTCTCTCTCTCTCTCTCTCTCTTACCAGTAAAAAGAGAAGCATTAGACATCTAATTGAACACACCTGCATAGATGATAAGTCTTAACCTTATGCAGACACACACACACACACACACACACACACACACACACACACACACACACACACACACACACACATAAACACCCCAGCCCATTAATAGACAAAACCAAGGTTAGTTTGTGAATGCAGAATATATCAGATTTTTTCATAATAGTGATTTATAAATGTACTTTTCTTTTCGTCTTAGGGACATGCCGACCTGATTCGGGTTTGCTGAGGTGGAAAGATGATCAGCTAATCTTCTCCAAGACTTGACGTACAGATTCGTTGTATTTGGTGGACCCCAACGCTAATCACCTCGTTACGGAGGCTCGTAGTTCAGTAAGTCGCCATCTGTGTGCATCTGTCTCTCTCTCTATAGATATATGTTCTCTCAGCGTGACGGTAGATTTCTCTCATAACGCAGATTATAACAGGTTGTATAACGCTTGATAACGTTACATAACGAAAACAGAAGCCAGAGTTTCGTGGTCTCGTTTCACAACGCCATATTCAAATTAACGGATCGTTACGTCATGTAACGCAAACGTTCCGTTTTAGTTACTTGGGTAACAGATTTGTTACATAATGTAACACAAGCGTTCCGTGTTAGTTACTTGGGTAACACATTTGTTACATAATGTAACACGAACGTTCCGTGTTAGTTACTTGGAGTAACAAATTTTCATCAGCGCTTCGCGACGCTCAGGTGTCGAAAGTTAAAAAAAATAGATAAGAAAAAAAAGAGTTACTGAAGCAGATGACACTCAGCCCCATAAGGTCGGTTCATACGACACTCCTACACGGCATCTTGATCTTCCCTTACCACCTGGGGGTTCGTTCAGCTTCGAAGCGTTCCGGAGCCAGCTCGTCGCTACACATCTCGAGAGGTCCTCAGTATGGTTCGAATCGTCTCACTCTCTGTCTCGTTCGTCACAACTACCTGCCCTAAATATGGGTCATTTTCCTTTCCTCTATGCACGAGCTATTCATCCCAAAACAACCCCCCTCTCATCGTTTTCTGTGCCACTTCCATGTTCTTTAGATATACCGTCAATTCTTGGGTTTCATCTGCCGTAGAAAACGGAGACGCCAGCGAGCGGACAAAGGAAACCCCCGCTGGCCAGACTTTATAAAATGACCTTGGTAACATCAAATGTGCTTTACCTGTTGATTGCATGTTCATTCGATCTAAGGCCACACGTACATCCTGCCATCGTAAGTCAGGGGTGTCCTTGTGTGTGTGTGTGTGTGTGTGTGTGTGTGTGTGTGTGTGTGTGTGTACCCAATGCGGTGGCACATTCCACTTCGCCCTGCGTAAGGTTGGTCGTGTGAATGGGGCTAGTTAGTGGCGTGGGGGTTGTGGGGGTGGTGACGCGGAGCCAGGCAGCTCGTCTTTCCCTTCTTCAGAGACAAGACGACATTAACACACACACACACACACACACACACACACACGTACACACACACACACACACACACAGAGTCGTTGCGATGGTTTCCGATAAAATGGCTGCGTTACTAGGAGGCAGTTTATGTTCTTCTTCTTCTTCTCTGTAGCACGAAGGTACGACCGACCCTTGAGCGCGACGGCTCGGCCCTTGAACACGACAGCGGCGACCCTTCAAGCAGGGCAGCACGACCCTTGAACACGACGGTGCAACCCTTGGGTTTATGGTGGCCTAAGCCTTTGACACGACCCTTGGAAAGAGCTCAGGTCAAAGGCCAAGCTATCATGCCCAAAGGCCGAGCCATCGCGTTCAAGGGCCGTACTGTCGTGTTCAAGGGCCGTAATATCGTGTTCAAGGGCCGTAATATCGTGTTCAAGGGCCATAATATCGTGTCCAAGGGCCGTACCCTCTTCTTCAAGGCTCACTAAAAGAAGGAACAGAGAAGGGGGCCAGGTGAGGGTATTCCCTCAAAGGCCCAGTCCTCTGTTCTTAACGCTACCTCGCTGTCGCGGGAAATGGCGAAAAGTATGAAAAAAAAAAGAATATATATATATATATATATATATATATATATATATATATATATATATATATATATATATATATATATATATGGGGAGTTAAGGCACGCTGGGGGGGGGGGGGGGGTAGACACCCTGATACTATACACATTTATACATGAACGAAAAAAAGAAAACGAAATGTCCTCTACCTGGTCTGAGTTATACACCCCTATTCACTGTCTTTTCAGTCTCTTTTACCATCCCAAAACCAGGGGCTGAACGACCATCGTGTCTTGGAGGGTATATAGGCGGGAGTGTCGTTTCTTCCTGCCTTGCCACATTTTCCTGATTACTCGCAAATACCTGTCGTGAAGAAACCACCGCCTTCTTCTCCTCTTCAGGCAGACTAAATTTATAGACGCGGAGACCACTGGAGTCTGTTGTTTGTGAGATGAATCCGATACCGTTGGCGATGGCGAACTCAGGGAATCGAAGCCTCCTTACCTGATGCTAAAAGTGTGTACTGTGTGTCGTCAGAGGGTTAGAACCTCTGTCTCCTGGTCACTGAACTTGTGTGTTTAGCGCCTGGTGTTGCGTCCTAGATACTTGTGTATTATTTGGGTCCTCCAACGTGTCTGCTCTTCATCACCCTTCTCCTCCCAGGGCTAACTCTCCCTCACCCTGGGTCCTGGACTAACTAACTCTCCCTCACCCTGGCTCCTACAATAACTCTCACTCACCCTAGCTTCTAGAATAAGTAACTCTCACTCACTCTGGTTCCTAGAATAACTAACTCTCACTCACCCTAGCACCCAGAATAGCTAACTCTCACTCACCCTGGCTCCTAGAATAACTAACTCTCACTCACCCTAGCTTCTAGAATAAGTAACTCTCACTCACTCTGGTTCCTAGAATAACTAACTCTCACTCACCCTAGCTTCTAGAATAAGTAACTCTCACTCACTCTGGCTCCTAGAATAACTAACTCTCACTCACCCTAGCTCCTAGAATAAGTAACTCTCACTCACTCTGGTTCCTAGAATAACTAACTCTCACTCACCCTGGCACCCAGAATAGCTAACTCTCACTCACCCTGGCTCCTAGAATAACTAACTCTCACTCACCCTAGCTTCTAGAATAAGTAACTCTCACTCACCCTAGCTTCTACAATAACTAACTCTCACTCACCCTAGCTCCTAGAATAACTAACTCTCACTCACCCTAGCTTCTAGAATAAGTAACTCTCACTCACCCTAGCTTCTAGAATAAGTAACTCTCACTCACCCTGGCTCCTAGAATAACTAACTCTCACTCACCCTGGCTCCTAGAATAACTAACTCTCACTCACCCTAGCTTCTAGAATAACTAACTTTCACTCTCCCTGGATCCTGGACTAACTAACTCTCTCTCACCCTAGCTTCTAGAATAAGTAACTCTCCCTCACCCTGGCACCCAGAATAACTAACTCTCCCTCACCCTGGCTCGTAGACTAACTAACTCTCCCTCACCCTGGCTCGTAGACTAACTAACTCTCCCTCACCCTGGCTCGTAGACTAACTAACTCTCCCTCACCCTGGCTCGTAGACTAACTAACTCTCCCTCACCCTGGCTCGTAGACTAACTTCCCATTTATCCACTCAATGACCCACCCATAGTCACCACTCAGTATTTGTGATTACGTCACAGTTTTCATATATAAGACAACACAAATAACTCCTTAAGTAAACTTTACGAGAATATCCAAATATTAGGAAATAGATAAGACATATGCACTCACCAATAGCTTACGAAATCAGGAAATAAGACATATGCACTCACCAATAGCTTACGAAATCAGGAAATAAGACGTAGACACTCACCAATAGCTTACGAAATCAGAAGACGGATCCTACACAGTTGCACAACAAGTGTGGGATAAATAACACACATTACCGCATAACTACAGTATATACAGACTCCACTAATTTTCACTGGTGTCTTCTGTCTATACTTTGTACCCTTGATGACGCCTCTTCATCTCGAGCCTTTCCCTGCAGATGGTTTGAGTCATAAGGAAGAGCCTCAAAGGTAATCGATTAGATATAAGAACTTAATTAACAACATCTTGATAGCGACACACAGTGTCTGTGCTGTGCTAAGTTGTTGCAAGGTCCGGGGAGTCTGTCTTCATCGTTTGTAGCTATCGAAGAGCAACGCACCTCTTACGTTCTTCTGCACTCTTTACGTTCTTCTGTCCTTACGTTCTTCTGCACCCCTTACGTTCTTCTTCACCCCTTGCGTTCTTCTGCCCTCCTTACGTTCTTCTGCCCTCCATGCGTTCTTCTTCACCCCTTGCGTTCTTCAGCCCTCCTTACGTTCTTCTGCACTCCTTACGTTCTTCTATCCTCCTTACGTTCTTCTTCAACCCTTGCGTTCTTCTGCACTCCTTACGTTCTTCTTCACCCCTTGCGTTCTCTTGCCCTCCTTACGTTCCTCCACAGCCATTCCTTGCCCACAGTCAAAGCTCACCCAAGGATTCGCCTTTCTTCCTCTGTTTCCTGGCGCTTACCTCGCTGACGCTGGCGATCGGGTGTGTGCGGGGCAGGCAAGAGGCAAAGGAGATATATATATATATATATATATATATATATATATATATATATATATATATATATATATATATATTTATTTATTTATTTATTTATTTATTTATTCTTTTCTTTTTTCTTTTAAACTATTCGCCATTTCCCGCATTAGCGAGGTAGCGTTAAAAACAGAGGACTGGGCCTTTTTTGGAATATCCTCACCTGGCCCCCTTCTCTGTTCCTTCTTTTGGAAAATAAAAAAAAAAACGAGAGGGGAGGATTTCCAGCCCCCCGCTCCCTCCCCTTTTAGTCGCCTTCTACGACACGCAGGGAATACGTGGGAAGTATTCTTAATCCCCTATCCCCAGGGATATATATATATATATATATATATATATATGGATGCGGAAGTGGATCATAGGGTGGGGGAGGGGGCGAAAATTCTGGGGGCCTTGAAGAATGTGTGGAAGTCGAGAACATTATCTCGGAAAGCAAAAATGGGTATGTTTGAAGGAATAGTGGTCCCAACAATGTTGTATGGTTGCGAGGCGTGGGCTATGGATAGAGTTGTGCGCAGGAGGATGGATGTGCTGGAAATGAGATGTTTGAGGACAATGTGTGGTGTGAGGTGGTTTGATCGAGTGAGTAACGTAAGGGTAAGAAAGATGTGTGGAAATAAAAAGAGCGTGGTTGAGAGAGCAGAAGAGGGTGTTTTGAAGTGGTTTGGGCACATGGAGAGGATGAGTGAGGAAAGATTGACCAAGAGGATATATGTGTCGGAGGTGGAGGGAGCAAGGAGAAGAGGGAGACCAAATTGGAGGTGGAAAGATGGAGTGAAAAAGATTTTGTGTGATCGGGGCCTGAACATGCAGGAGGGTGAAAGGAGGGCAAGGAATAGAGTGAATTGGAGCGATGTGGTATACCGGGGCTGACGTGCTGTCAGTGGATTGAATCAAGGCATGTGAAGCGTCTGGGGTAAACCATGGAAAGCTGTGTAGGTATGTATATTTGCGTGTGTGGACGTATGTATATACATGTGTAGGGGGGGGTTGGGCCATTTCTTTCGTCTGTTTCCTTGCGCTACCTCGCAAACGCGGGAGACAGCGACAAAGTATAAAAAAAATAAAAAATAAATATATATATATATATATATATATATATATATATATATATATATATATATATATATATATATATATATATATATATATATATATATATATATACGTATATATATACGTATCCTATCTTGCCTCACATGGCCGCCACGCTGGAGGTAAACATGAGGATAGTTTACATCCCAGATGACGTCAGGAGTGACACTGGCGACGAGAACGGACCGACGTCAGGCCCTGCACGCCCCCACCATCATTTGTGTGATCGGTTCGACGGCGGACATGAAAGTGCGCGGCCGCCCTACCTCGAAAACGTCTCGAGACATTATGTGACCTCAGCAACGCCTCCTCCCTCCTGTAGCAGCAGCAGCAGCAGCAGGGAGCCTCAGCAACGCGTCCTCCCTCCTACAGCAGCACCACGAGATCTCACCAACGCCTCCTCCCTCCTACAGCAGCACCACGAGACCTCACCAACGCCTCCTCCCTCCTACAGCAGCACCACGAGACCTCAGCAACGCCTCCTCCCTCCTACAGCAGCACCACGAGACCTCAACAACGCCTCCTCCCTCCTACAGCAGCACCACGAGACCTCAACAACGCCTCCTCCCTCCTACAGCAGCACCACGAGACCTCACCAACGCCTCTTCCCTCCTACAGCAGCACCACGAGACCTCACCAACGCCTCTTCCCTCCTACAGCAGCACCACGAGACCTCAACAACGCCTCCTCCCTCCTACAGCAGCACCACGAGACCTCAGCAATGCCTCTTCCTACTACAGCAGCACCACGAGACCTCACAACGCCTCCTCCCTCCTACAGCAGCACCACGAGACCTCAGCAACGCCTCCTCCCTCCTACAGCAGCACCACGAGACCTCAGCAACGCCTCCTCCCTCCTACAGCAGCACCACGAGACCTGAACAACGCCTCCTCCCTCCTACAGCAGCACCACGAGACCTCAGCAACGCCTCCTCCCTCCTACAGCAGCACCACGAGACCTGAGCAACGCCTCCTCCCTCCTACAGCAGCACCACGAGACCTCAACAACGCCTCCTCCCTCCTACAGCAGCACCACGAGACCTCAGCAACGCCTCCTCCCTCCTACAGCAGCACCACGAGACCTCAACAACGCCTCCTCCCTCCTACAGCAGCACCACGAGACCTCAACAACGCCTCCTCCCTCCTACAGCAGCACCACGAGACCTCACCAACGCCTCTTCCCTCCTACAGCAGCACCACGAGACCTCACCAACGCCTCTTCCCTCCTACAGCAGCACCACGAGACCTCAACAACGCCTCCTCCCTCCTACAGCAGCACCACGAGACCTCAACAACGCCTCCTCCCTCCTACAGCAGCACCACGAGACCTCACCAACGCCTCTTCCCTCCTACAGCAGCACCACGAGACCTCACCAACGCCTCTTCCCTCCTACAGCAGCACCACGAGACCTCAACAACGCCTCCTCCCTCCTACAGCAGCACCACGAGACCTCAGCAACGCCTCCTCCCTCCTACAGCAGCACCACGAGACCTGAACAACGCCTCCTCCCTCCTACAGCAGCACCACGAGACCTCAGCAACGCCTCCTCCCTCCTACAGCAGCACCACGAGACCTCAACAACGCCTCCTCCCTCCTACAGCAGCACCACGAGACCTCAACAACGCCTCCTCCCTCCTACAGCAGCACCACGAGACCTCACCAACGCCTCTTCCCTCCTACAGCAGCACCACGAGACCTCAACAACGCCTCCTCCCTCCTACAGCAGCACCACGAGACCTCAGCAACGCCTCTTCCCTCCTACAGCAGCACCACGAGACCTCAACAACGCCTCCTCCCTCCTACAGCAGCACCACGAGACCTCAACAACGCCTCCTCCCTCCTACAGCAGCACCACGAGACCTCACCAACGCCTCTTCCCTCCTACAGCAGCACCACGAGACCTCAACAACGCCTCCTCCCTCCTACAGCAGCACCACGAGACCTCAGCAACGCCTCTTCCCTCCTACAGCAGCACCACGAGACCTCACCAACGCCTCCTCCCTCCTACAGCAGCACCACGAGACCTCAGCAACGCCTCTTCCAACTACTCGTACACCAGCATTCCTCGCCTCTCCTCTCGTCCTTCTTTTACACCGGCCATAGCTCTACCCCTCACACCTTCACGCGCATTAGTGGCGAATTCTTGTGTTAACTGTGTCGTCTCAGTTCTCACTTTCCCTCAAAGAAATTAGACAGCCTCGTACTACGGCAGTTGAAGCATTACGAGGTGGTACATATATATGTATGCCCGTCACCTCGGTATTCAAGGTTTTGATTCATTGTACTTTGATAGGACGTAGTCTGTGGCCAGGAATTCATAAAAATACATTTCTTTTAATGAATATAATATTTTGTATAAAATGAAATTCATACTAAGGTTACTTATAATATTTTGTATAAAATGAAATAAATACTAACTCTATGAAAATATTCGAAAAATCTTAATTCGTAATGGATTAAGACTATAGTGTTCTCAAACTACAACATATTCTTAAGAAGAATTAGAAAACGGGTAAAAAAAAAATAACGGAAGAAACGCATTTTTCATAATGTTTCGCCGTTCGTAACGGAAACACTTGATGGAATATACACATATAGTACATATGTCTGCATTACTGTGGTTTTGCCGACGTCTTTTGAAGTTTATACAGAGGTGATGAATCAGAGGTGGTCAGCGCTAGCCCGCCCTGGTGGCTGACAGTGTAGACAATCACCTCCATTCTTTCTCCATGTTTAAAACGAAACGAAAGAAAAAGAAAAAAGAGAAAAAAGAGAATATATGACGTAAGCACAAAGCTTGTTGATGGGGTAACATATTTTGGGCGAAAGTGTCTTTGAGTTTCGCGTAAAGCTGCACCGCCACAGTTCGCAGTAGAGATGTACTTCAGCTCAAGAAATTAGCTGACAGCAGAGGGTATTATATCTCTGGGCGCGGGAACTCGCCTTGAATCTCCCGCAGCTACTGTGAAGACAAAGCCTCGTACGTCAGGCAGCCACGCACGTCAGGCAGCCTCGTACGTCAGGCAGCCACGCTCCCTCCAACTTAAAATATGTCCTCAATATAATAGAACTTGTTTAACCCCCCCTTTTTTTTCTTTTTTTTTTCTTTTTTCTTTTTTTTTTTTTTGCCGTGCGCTGCGTGAATGCCATTTTCGAGGTGGTGGTGCATCGTAATGCGGTTAGGGTCATTAGCATGCACGGAACAAGATTTGGAAGGAGAGAGAGAGAGAGAGAGAGAGAGAGAGAGAGAGAGAGAGAGAGAGAGAGAGAGAGAGAGAGAGACAGACAGACAGACAGACAGACAGACAGACAGAAAGACAGACAGACAGAAAGACAGACAGACAGACAGACCCAGACAGACAGACAGGCAGACAGACTGGCGGACGGAGAGAGAGAGAGAGAGAGAGAGAGAGAGAGAGAGAGAGAGAGAGAGAGAGAGAGAGAGAGAGAGACTACTACTTAGTCGAACTTACAACGTGATTTCTGCCAACGGGTTGGGCCAGCGCGTAGCGGCCACAGCAGGGAAGTCTACAGTAGAGTTACGAAGAAAGAGTCGCGAGAGTTTACGTGTTGGCAGGTGTTATGTGCGAGATGTAGAGATTGTATGTTTATGGACTGCATGTCAGCGCCCCAGGTGTGAGGTGAGGCAGCAAGAAAACGCAGCCGGACGGGCCATAAGGAGTAAAAGTTGACAGCCACTGAAGTGCTGCTTGGCTCACCGTGCAGCCGTCGCCAAAGCCTCCCGGTGCCCAGGTGGTAGAGAGAGAGAGAGAGAGAGAGAGAGAGAGAGAGAGAGAGAGAGAGAGAGTTTCCAGCTCTCACTGCCACATCTCCATCATCGAAGGAGAATGCACACATCCTTCTCCAGTCACTTCGTGGTTTACGTCCGCCTCGTAATATCTAAGTAATTCATTAGCATTTGTTTCATTACACAGTTAAAAGTGATTAGTAACTGAAAGACCAGAAGTACGCAGCTCTTTTTTTATTAAAGACTGCGTATTATCTTATTTACGCCACTGGAGTAAAATTACGAAAGCCTATCTTCTGTACACATTTATTTACCGCAGAGATTTCAGGGGCCAGTGTTGCAAGTTGCGTAGATTAGATTTCGGGGGCCACTGTTGCAAGTTGCGTAGATTAGAATTGTGTGGGTGTTTTTATTCCCAGAATCGGATATTTCCCACTTTGGAAGGACCAGTGGGATGGGGAGGAGCCTTCGCTGTACTATCCTGTCTCCATCTATAGTGGTGGGTGGGGAGGAGCCTTCTGCTGTACTATCCTGTCTCCATCTATAGTGGTGGGTGGGGAAGAGCCTTCTGCTGTACTACCCTGTCTACATCTATAGTGGTGGGTGGAGAAGAGCCTTCTGCTGTACTAGCCTGTCTCCATCTATAGTGGTGGGTGGGGAGGAGCCTTCTGCTGTACTGTCCTGTCACCATCTATAGTGGTGGGTGGGGAGGAGCCTTCTGCTGTACTACCCTGTCTCCATCTATAGTGGTGGGTGGGGAGGAGCCTTCTGCTGT
>NC_092224.1:93566283-93636283 GCF_036320965.1 Panulirus ornatus | reverse complement strand
CTGCCCCCCATCTCCCTCCCCCATCACCCATTCCTGGCCCCCCACACCTCCCTCCCCATCACCCATTCCTGCCCCCCCACACCTCCCTCCCCATCACCCATTCCTGGCCCCCATCTCCCTCCCATCACCCATTCCTGCCCCACCCTCTTCTAATATACTCTCTAAATTATTTTCTTTCTCATCACCTTAACTATCCTTTCTCACCTGTTCAGCGCATACATCAACCCCTTTTTTTCTTTAATCCTCGTCGCCTCTCCCATCAATCACATTAAAAAGAACGAAAAGGAAAGAAAAAAAAAATTATATAAAAACAACATCACAGACAAGGTCAGATGGCACCCACGCCCTTTTTCCCAATTTCCCTTTTTCTATGACCATCTGGACTCCTCTCCTCTCCTCCCTAGCCCCACAAAAAACGGAGGCCCCCAAAAGCGCTCCGCCGTGGAGGTCTAACTCCTCCATTTCGCTATGGGAGTGACAGTTCTTGACGAGGAGGCACTCGTCTTACAAGTGCCACTCGAGGCAGGGATAAACCCCCCCTTCCCTCTCGAGGTCAGAGGTCGACGAGTCTCGCTGGGGTCCTTAATGACTGTACGAGTGTCCGGGTCCCAACCTGTTGCTCGACACACTCCAGGACAATGTCGTATCTTCATCTTCTTTCCCGTACCAGTATGTAATGGAAGAGGTTACATTACACTTATTTCTATAGTTTAAGGTGATAATTACACTTATTTCTATAGTTTAAGGTGATGATAACACTTATTTCTATAGTTTAAGATGATAATGACACTTAATTCTATAGTTTAAGACGATAGTCATACTTATTTCTATAGTTTATGATAACACATTTCTATAGTTTAAGATAATAACAACACATTTCTATAGTTTGTGATAATAACACTTAATTCTATAGTTTAAGACGATAGTAATACTTATTTCTATACTTTAAGATAAAAACAACACGTTTCAATAATTTAAGGTGATAATAACACTTATTTCTTTAGTTTAAGATAATAACAACACATTTCTGTAGCTTAAGATGATAGTAATACTTATTTCTATAGTCTAAGATGATGTTAGAATACCAAAGACGTACATCTTTTGAGTCGTTCTTGAACATGTGATAATGTTTTAAGAATCAGATGCTAATTAAGATGCAGTAGTGGTTAAGGACACGCGTAAAGATGTTAATAGACTCGATGCCTGTAATGATTATTCCTTTGTCCCACTACATCCAGCCCCCCACCACCTAGACAGCCCCACCACTACATCCAGCCCCCCACCACCTAGACAACCCCACCACTACATCCAGCCCCCCACCACCTAGACAGCCCCACCACTACATCCAGCCCCCCACCACCTAGACAGCCCCACCACTACATCCAGCCCCCCACCACCTAGACAGCCCCACCACTACATCCAGCCCCCACCACCTAGACAGCCCCACCACTACATCCAGCCCCCCACCACCTAGACAGCCCCATCACTACATTCAGCCCCCACCACCTAGACAGCCCCATCACTACATTCAGCCCCCCACCACCTAGACAGCCCCACCACTACATCCAGCCCCCACCACCTAAACAGCCCCACCACTACATCCAGCCCCCCACCACCTAGACAGCCCCACCACTACATCCAGCCCCCCACCACCTAGACAGCCCCACCACTACATCCAGCCCCCCACCACCTAGACAGCCCCACCACTACATCCAGCCCCCCACCACCTAGACAGCCCCACCACTACATCCAGCCCCCCACCACCTAGACAGCCCCACCACTACATCCAGCCCCCACCACCTAGACAGCCCCACCACTACATCCAGCCCCCCACCACTTAGACAACCCCACCACTACATCCAGCCCCCCACCACCTAGACAGCCCCACCACTACATCCAGCCCCCACCACCTAGACAGCCCCACCACTACATCCAGCCCCCCACCACCTAGACAACCCCACCACTACATCCAGCCCCCCACCACCTAAACAGCCCCACCACTACATCCAGCCCCCCACCACCTAGACAGCCCCACCACAACATCCAGCCCCCCACCACCTAGACAGCCCCACCACTACAGCCAGCCCCCCACCACCTAAACAGCCCCACCACTACATCCAGCCCCCCACCACCTAGACAGCCCCACCACTACATCCAGCCCCCACCACCTGGACAGCCCCACCACTACATCCAGCCCCACCACTACATCCAGCCCCCACCACCTAGACAACCCCACCACTACATCCAGCTCCCCACTACGTAGACAGCCCCACCACTGCAGAGAGCCCCCCACCACCTAGACAGCCCCACCACTACAGCCAGCCCCCCACCACCTAGACAGCCCCACCACTACATCCAGCCCCCACAGCAACCCCAGTACATAACCCTGCCCTCTGGAGACTCCTAACCCCAGTACACAACCCTGCCCTCTGGAGACTCCTAACCCCACAGTCCCATCGCCTGCCCAGTCAGCCAGCCCTGAAGGACCCAACAAAAAACGAGGGAACAAAAAACGGGCGCAGGGAGGCAACAAGGAGGCAACAGCCATGATGGATGTCCCAGGCCGAATTTTACGCTGCGGAAGACAAAATTATAGGAGGAGGAAGAGAGGGGGTTGGGGGCGGGGGGGGGGGGGGGGGAGATTGGTGGTGGGTGTGGGATTAGGGATTGTGGTGGTGGATTAGACAAAGTGGCTGGCTTAATGAGAGATTAGCGGGAACAGCAAAACCCACGAGACCAGACAGCTCTCCTGAGTGATGAATGTAAACAAATGACACGACGACGAATGGTATATATATATATATATATATATATATATATATATATATATATATATATATATATATATATATATATATATATATATATATAATATATATATATATATATATATATATATATATATATGATATATATTTTTTTTTTTTTTTTTTTTGCTTTGTCGCTGTCTCCCGCGTTTGCGAGGTAGCGCAAGGAAACAGACGAAAGAAATGGCCCAACCCACCCCCATACACATGTATATACATACGTCCACACACGCAAATATACATACCTACACAGCTTTCCATGGTTTACCCCAGACGCTTCACATGCCTTGATTCAATCCACTGACAGCACGTCAACCCCGGTATACCACATCGCTCCAATTCACTCTATTCCTTGCCCTCCTTTCACCCTCCTGCATGTTCAGGCCCCGATCACACAAAATCCTTTTTCACTCCATCTTTCCACCTCCAATTTGGTCTCCCTCTTCTCCTCGTTCCCTACACCTCCGACACGTATATCCTCTTGGTCAATCTTTCCTCACTCATTCTCTCCATGTGACCAAACCATTTCAAAACACCCTCTTCTGCTCTCTCAACCACGCTCTTTTTATTTCCACACATCTCTCTTACCCTTACGTTACTTACTCGATCAAACCACCTCACACCACACATTGTCCTCAAACATCTCATTTCCAGCACATCCATCCTCCTGCGCACAACTCTATCCATAGCCCACGCCTCGCAACCATACAACATTGTTGGAACCACTATTCCTTCAAACATACCCATTTTTGCTTTCCGAGATAATGTTCTCGACTTCCACACATTCTTCAAGGCTCCCAGAATTTTCGCCCCCTCCCCCACCCTATGATCCACTTCCGCTTCCATGGTTCCATTCCGCTGCCAGATCCACTCCCAGATATCTAAAACACTTTACTTCCTCCAGTTTTTTCCGTTCAAACTTACCTCCCAATTGACTTGACCCTCAACCCTACTGTACCTAATAACCTTGCTCTTATTCACATTTACTCTTAACTTTCTTCTTTCACACACTTTACCAAACTCAGTCACCAGCTTCTGCAGTTTCTCACATATATATATTTTATAATACAACTGTGAGGTTCTGTCCAGCGAGCCTGAGGTTATAGTGTTGTGGGTCCCTGGGGTTGTTACGAGCGGTGTTTGTTGTTACAACTTCACAAGAGTGGGGAAAGGTAGAGGTTTGATATAACACACACACACACACACACACACACACACACACACACACACACACACACACACACACACACAAGCACACACACACACACACACACACAAGCACACGAAACAACAAGAGACATGAGATTAGATATGGCTGATAGTGATGGGGAAAGAGTAGAGGATGGTGATGGTGGTGATGGTAGCGAAGAACTGGTGATGATGGGGTGGTAAAAAAGATAAGGCGTTGGGGTTAGAGAGAGAGAGAGAGAGAGAGAGAGAGAGAGAGAGAGAGAGAGAGAGAGAGAGAGAGAGAGAGATGGATGGTTCTACTTCATCGTCCCAGCTCACCCGAATATGTCAACACTTGTTTGCGGCACCAGTTCAAAGAACCAGCCATCACAAGCTGGGGTGGTTCCCACACTCCCACCTCCCTCTTACTCTCCCTCACTCCTCCTCCTCCTTCTCTTCCTCCTCTCCCGTCTCTCACCCACCCCTCTCTCCCTGCGTTACTCTCTCCCCCCTCCCACAGAAAGTAAGTACAAGAGAGGTAGGTGTGGGATGGAGCTTCATGTAGTTGGAGAAAGGTGACAGGAGACTCAAGTGGGTTATGGAAGAGACGAAACTCCAAGAGAGAGAGAGAGAGACAGAGAGAGAGAGAGGCAGACAGACAGACAGAGAGGTGATATATAGCCACAGAGAGAGAGAGAGAGAGAGAGAGAGAGAGAGAGAGAGAGAGAGAGAGAGAGAGAGAGAGAGACAGACAGACAGACAGACAGACAGACAGACAGACAAACAGACATATGGTCAAAATCACATTGAGAACATCCCACTCCACTAATGTGTTACATCTACGCCACATGTCAAGAGGAGAACTTCTGGAAATGGTAACGAGGTGGGTGGGTTGTGTCTGGGGTGGGTGTGGGTGGGTTTGGGTGGGGTGGTTAGTAATGAGTTAGACCTGGAGTGGGTTAAACAGTTCCCAGAACGAGTTAGAAAAAAAAAAAAGAAAAGAGGGATGGTGGGGTCACCAGAACCCTTCACAGAAAGCTGGACGAATGACCCCAAACCTTTCCAACATGATGCCAGGGCAGAGGACACACACACACAGACACACACACACACACACACACACACACACACACACACACACACACACACACACACACACACACACACAGCAGTGCAAGGTTGTGAAGCCACCAGGAGTTACTGTGTGTGGGGTTACGCTGCCAAGGCTTGCGCTCTCTGGCACCATCTCGTCGTAGGTACTAGGCACTGGTAGGTAGGTCGTTACTGGTAGGTAAGTAAGTAGGTAGGTAGGCACTGGTAGGTAGGTAGGTAGGTAAGTAGGTAGGTAGGTAGGTAGGCACAGGTAGGTAGGTAGGTAAGTAGGTAGGTAGGTAGGTAGGTAGGTAGGTAGGTAGGTAGGTAGGTAGGTAGGCACTGGTAGGTAGGTAGTTAGGTAAGTAGGTAGGCACTGGTAGGTAGGTAGGTAGGTAGGTAGGTAGGTAGGTAGGCACTGGCAGGTAGGTAGGTAGGTAAGTAGGTAGGCACTGGCAGGTAGGTAGGTAGGTAGGGACATCGTTCATGTAATAATGAGGACAAAAAAGCTTTATGTTATGTTGCCATAGGGTCTATATCATGTTGTCATGTCGCCATAGACTCTATGTGATATTACAACAAGTTTCACATAATGCTTCACATAATGCTGCCATAGGTCTCAAGTAATGTCACATGCTCTACAAATGTTGCCATAGGCTTCACATAATTTTGCCACAGGTTCTGTGAAATATTGCCATAAGCTTCATGTAATGTTGCCATAGACTCAATACAAAGCCACAGGCTTCAAGAAGTGTTGCCACAGAGTGGCATAGACTCTATATAACGCTGTCATAGGCTTCACATGATGTTGCCATAGGCTTCACATGATACCATACGAGAGAGAGTCTTGTAAAGTTGCAACATAGATCACATAATGATAACATACGAGAGGTTTATATGTTGCCATAATAGGCTTATCATGTGTGGGATATGTGATAATGTTATGTAGGATTCATGTGATATGTAGGATTCATGTGATTTTGAATGGCTGGATTCATGTGTCATTTGTGGGTGTCATGTGACTCCATGTGTGGGATTTAAGTCATGTCATATTCAGGATTTCACATAATCTATGATATGTTGTTTTTTATGGTTACTTTAGCACGAACGTTATGTATATATATATATATATATATATATATATATATATATATATATATATATATATATATCCCCTGGGGATAGGGGAGAAAGAATACTTCCCACGTATTCCCTGCGTGTCGTAGAAGGCGACTAAAAGGGGAGGGAGCGGGGGGCTGGAAATCCTCCCCTCTCACTTTTTTTTTTTTTTTTTTTTAATTTTCCAAAAGAGGGAACAGAGAAGGGGCCCAGGTGAGGATATTCCCTCAATGGCCCAGTCCTCTGTTCTCAACGCTACCTCGCTAATGCGGGAAATGGCGAATAGTATGAAAGAAAGAAAAGATATATATATATATATATATATATATATATATATATATATATATATATATATATATATATATATATATATATACGTAGGATTTGATAATCGCACACAGTATTACAAAAGGATACATGTGCTTTCTCACAGATAGGAGTTATGTAATGTTAGATAAATAAAGAGGGTTGAGAGAGAGAGAGAGAGAGAGAGAGAGAGAGAGAGAGAGAGAGAGAGAGAGAGAGAGAGAGAGAGAGAGAGAGAGAGTGTGTGTGTTAGGGATCGTGCAAGGCAACATGTTGTATACACTGTGACAGAAGGATTGGATTATGTGATCATTCACTGCACAATTTACGACGGTCAGCAGCGAAGACAGAGGCGTTCTCATGTGGTTGGTAGTGGTGGTGGTTGTGGTGGTAGTTGTGGTTGTGGTGGTGGTGGTTGTAGGCACTAAGTGGTTCAGTGGTTGGGTTGTTGGTTCGTGACTGTACTGAGGTATATATATGGTTCGTGACTTCACAGAGACCAGGGAGTTGTGAGTTTGAAGCGTAGTTTCGTAACGTTACATTGGCTCATTAAGTCTACTGTCAATGGTTGGGTTTGAGAGGTAACTTAGTCAGGTGTGTGAAGTCACACGGTTCGCTACGTGTGTGTGTGTGTGTGACATCACAAAGGTATGACCTCATTATATCACAGTGACATCAGTCAATGAGCCTGTCTGGTGATGTCCAACGATCGCTGGACGACGACCACAACAGCAAGCACATTTCTCCTGATGGTGACCAGACGCTTGCATCTGGTGGCTGATGATCAGATGGCTTGCTTCTTCCCCTCCTCACCTCTCTCTCTCTCTCTCTCTCTCTCTCTCTCTCTCTCTCTCTCTCTCTCTCTCTCTCTCTCTCTCTCTCTCTCTCTCTCTCTCTCTCGCGTGTCTGAAGGACGAAGGAAGGTTACAGTGCTAAGATTCGAACCTTCCTGTACGACCGTGATTCTTCGTACGTTTCCTGTCTGCCTCAATGACCGGAAAAAAAAAAAATTTTCCGTCGTGAAGACGTGCGCACACTGACTGATTGATACAGTCTATCCCTCAAGATGTGCCATTTATGATAACTCCTGCGACTCAGTCATCCTGTTTCTTTAACATCTCCTGTTCCTGGAGCCTTTAAGCCTCTTCTCAACCCTCGTTTATTTTAGCATAGTTAACCCTCATCACGGCTCCTCTATCTCGTGACGAGTATGGCTTTCGCCAGGTGAGACCCCGCCGGTGATGTATCTTTTTCTACTTTACTAACGTCTGGTGCTGCCACCTCCTCCCACTATCTGAGATACTCAGGAGGCACCATCTGTTGCAGCCCCCTTGATGTATAGACACAAAGATATTGACAGGTCTCGACATTACAGTCGGATCTTTCAGTTCCTCTCCTTTTTTTTTTGGCTTCCGAGCTCCCTCACCCCCATTCCGTTACCACTAAGACCAGTGGTGTTCCGTAAGGTTCTCTCCTGGCTCCTACGATCTTCTTCCTCCTCCTCCACATCGATGTTGTCCATGAGGATATGACGCACTGGCACCCATAAGCTGACGACTGAACATCTGCATCCTCCGTGGCTTTCAGATATTTTTTTTTTTTTCCAACGTCGTCTCATGTTACTAAGATTTTTGTCTTGCTTCATCCCATATGATGGCTTTATGAATTCATACTTGAGACAGCATTTACTGGTGCTTTAGACCAGACCCGATTAAGAGGTAAGTGTTATACCTCGAAATTCCAATTGCTTCCTAAGATGATCTCAAAATGTTGACGCCTTTTTTTCATCTCCTTTGATGTCTGTCTGCTTCCATCGCTCAACACATGTACTTGATGTCAGCACGTAATCTCCGCGAACAGCTAAGTCCGCCTCGCAGAAAGGCTGGGGTCTGGTGCAGATGCAGGAGGTTCCTCTCTTGGCAACACTTCCTCTCGTCATATGGAAAACTAGTTCGTCTTTGTGGGGAAAGTTGTAGGGCTACATATGTGACTGACAGTGAAAATCAATCCAAGAAATCATTTTCTCTCTTGAAACTAGAGCCTCTCTCTCTCTCTCTCTCTCTCTCTCTCTCTCTCTCTCTCTCTCTCTCTCTCTCTCTCTCTCTCTCTCTCTCTCTCTCTCCATAAGCCGCAGTGTTGGTTCTCTTCCTTTCTTCGGTAGATATTACTTCGACTTTTCAGTTCACGAGAGGTTGCGTGCCTCTGCCATCAGCAGGACCACACAACCCTCAGTGAGTCTTTGTGTATCGTGATGTCAGATCTGTTAATATCCCCATTAGCTATACTTTCGAATTATATACTTTCTCGCGTTAGTCATACCAATTATAACCCACCCACTTGTCATAAGCCAGGTCTTTCATCTTCTTAGAAACACACATAGTATTCTTTTCTTTTTCCTTTCTTCTGTCATTCTTTAGCTCCCTTCTATATTCGTCTTTAGGCCTGGCCTCATTGAGGGATTTTCTAAATGACCATTTTTAAAAGCAATTCACAATGTTGCTTCTGCTCCACGATCACTGATGTGCCGCTGGTTGACGAGCTGGCGTTCTGGGTTGGCAGATTAGCTGGCTGTTCCGTTTACCGATTGGGTGTTCGAGTGACTATTTAACTGGTTGACTGGTCAGGTGACTGGCTGTGTGGTTCTCCGGTCGACTGGTCGTTAAGACAGTGTCAACATCATGTAGAGACACACCATCCCAACATCAACCCTAATACCTCGACATTTGGGTAGCCATGGTCCCTGCTACACCTAATCGCTTTTGGTTTTATGATCTGGTCTGAGCTGTGGTCCTGCGTCTCGGGCCATAACACTATGTTTGAGAGTGGCGCTTCGAACCACAACCTGCTGACTGGAGGCACCAGAGAACCACCGACTCTCTCTCTCGTGACTCTTGTGAACCACTTCATTTTGTCTCCCTTTGACGATAGATGGCAGGATACTTTCGCTCATTTTCTTCTTCTTACATCTCTTTCTAGTGATCAGGAGGCTAGCCATGACCTTTGACCTGACCCGTAAGGTGTTAAGGTCAGAGGTCGGTGGCGTCCAGAGTGTGGTGAAGAAAGAGGTATTATTGATGATGGCGAAATTTAGAATCGTAGTAAATGCATCTAACACACAGTGTTGCAGTCACCTGAGCGGGAAGAGCTTCGTTGTGAACCATCGGAGCGAGAGTCGAACCCCACTGAATGAAACGCTTCGGAGCTCATCCGTCAGCCGAACCCCACGACAGCGAATGGTTAGCTAGAATGACGAGTGACACCGTTAATTGGTTTGTCATTTGAGTCTTAATGGCTTATCAACCACAAGAGTCATGAAGGCCATCGACGTCAAATCATAACCACCCATCAGAAAGAAAGGAAGAAAACGTGAACGCGGTCTACAAATTTTCAAGATAGTTTTAAGACCATTGAGAAACCATACCTCTCCCATTACACGTATGGTCTTTGTTCACCACTGTTGGTCCTCCTCTGAGCGCCTGGGTTCGACAGACAGTGATCAAGTTACAGAAAGAAAAAAAGAGGAGAGAGGAAGGATGTAGAGACATGATTATCAACACATAGAAGAGAAGCCTTTGCCTTCCTTGAGCACTAAGAGCCTATGATGTTGTATTGATCGGCTGGAAGTGTTGTGGTCTCCGAGCAAACCTTAGCCCAAAGGTCTATGATGTTGTATTGACCCGCTGGCAGTGTTGTGGTCTCCTAGCGAACCTTAGCCCAAAAGCCTATGATGTTGTATTGACCCGCTGGCAGTGTTATGGTCTCCTAGCGAACCTTAGCCCAAAAGCCTATGATGTTGTATTGACCCGCTAGCAGTGTTGTGGTCTGGCGAACCTTATCCCAAAAGCCTGTGATGTTGTATTGATCCAAAAGCCTACGATGTTGTATTGACCTGCTGGCAGTGTTGTGATCTGGCGAACCTTAGCCCAAAAGCCTATGATGTTGTATTGATCCAAAAGCCTGTGATGTTGTATTGATCCAAAAGCCTACGATGTTGTATTGACCTGCTGGCAGTGTTGTGGTCTCCGAGCGAACCTCAGACTACAGTCTGGTTCCATGACTGGGTCTTGGTGCTGAGCCACGAGTGTGCCGCTCTGTTCCTCCGTCGCTTCCCTTGCGAGTCGTGTCAACACAGACAACATCCTGACTGGAATAGTGATCTTCAGTACGTCTGGGAGGAAGGCAAAAGTCGCGTCGTACCAAACGGGTAATCTCCAGTGGCGATTTGGCGTATCATCGCCAGGGTCAAATTTTGGCTCTCTCTCTCTCTCTCTCTCTCTCTCTCTCTCTCTCTCTCTCTCTCTCTCTCTCTCTCTCTCTCTCTCTCTCTCCCCTACCGCAACATTACCCTCAGCGCCATCTAGTCTCACTGATGCTCGAGGACTATAGTCGAGGACCAGACTCGGGGACCAGACTCGAGGACCAGACCCGAGATAGGTTGAGCGACTATAGATATTTCAAACATCAAATATTATGACCGTTACTGCACCAGTGTACATCTTCATACGCTAAGCAAAAGACAAAGAGGTGGACTGTAGTCTTATTACATACGAGGATTACAGTGGGGTACAGATGTGTGAATTGTATCTGGCAGGCAGAGAGCGCGCGCGCGTGATCCTACAGCCCATACACCTCCTTGTGCGTCGGGGTCATGTGATGTTACCTTATAAACACACGCTACTGTATTATACAATAGAACGCCCCTTTGTATAATAAACCTTCTAGTCTCAGATGTTTTTTTTTTCAATTAACTTTCTAAGTACATCTTTGCGTCTCAGACCTGTTGCCAAGGTATGTATCTCATTAGTGTGACTAATTGTACGCATAATGGTATATGACCTGCAATACATATTGCTCCGTTGCCTCTATATATATATATATATATATATATATATATATATATATATATATATATATATATATATATATATGGGAGCGGGGGGCTGGAAATCCTCCCCTCTCGGTTTTTTTTTTAATTTTCCAAAAGAAGGAACAGAGAATTGGGCCAGGTGAGGGTATTCCCTCAAAGGCCCAGTCCTCTGTTCTTAACGCTACCTCGCTAATGCGGGAAATGGCGAATAGTTTGAAAAAAAAAAAAAAAAAAAAAAAAATATATATATATATATATATATATATATATATATATATATATATATATATATATATCCTAACCGGTTTCTTTTATGATTTCCCTGTATTCAATGCATTCCTGTACACCAACCCAACTCATGTGTGCGTCTATGTACTGAAGACATAAAGGTTTTCAGTGCGCCTCTGTAACATGCCCAACACACTGTTGCACTGGTTGTTATAATACATATATACTGACCCCCACCCTGTGACGTGTGTGTGTGTGTGTGTAGTGAATACATGGGACTCCCCACCCCTCTCAGTCGTCCCCCCTCCTCCTCCTCCTCCCTCCCGCTCTCTGTAGCTTGACTCGTACATCACTCTACTGTCCATGTATGGGAGTACATGGGAAGGACAGACGACCGGAGAGCTGATGGCCCATGACGAGGTTATCTGTGGTCATAATCTCGTTCGTCGTACGAGACAAGATAGCAAAGCAGAAGGGCGCTTCCCATCCCACCTCTCCCTCTGGCTCAACAACCCGCAGGAAGGGATGAAGAGAAAAAAGAAAGAATTCGTCCAGGACTTCATGTAGTGTGGAGAAAGTGTGTGTCTATACATACACTGCCATGGACATTCCATAGTAAAGTTGAAATGGTGAAAACTCTTCACTTTATGTACACATTGCTTCACTGGAGCTGACCTCTGAAACAGAATGATAAGTTTATTTCTTGTGTGTGTGTGTGTGTGTGTGTGTGTGTGTGTGTGTGTGTGTGTGTGTGTGTGATAGGGATAATTTTCGCATCCATTACATGTGGTAGGTTGTGCCAGCCTACCACAACTCTGGGCTTTTAAAGAGAGGGCTTACCCGCGTTGGCGGTGCATCCACTTTATAAAACTCCCTTCGTGTATTTCTGGTCATTAAGTCCCCTTATGATGTGAAGAAATGTCAATATGTATGTATATATATATATATATATATATATATATATATATATATATATATATATATATATATATATGAACTGACCAACCGATAATATCTATGTATGTACTGAACTCATAGGGCGCTTATCCTACTATTGTAACCAAGCTAATGTATTACTGTATTTTCCATATATATATGAATATATATATGGGTAGTGACGCACCCGGCACTATACTCGTATTATGTACTCAGTAGGACCTCCTCAGCCCACACACACACACACACACACACACACACACACACACACACACATCTGGGAAGCACTTGTAATGTCTTGGCCTCACCCCAGCACGTGGGCTGGTAGACACTTGTATCCCTTCGCGGGCACTGGCTCAGGTACGTGCTCTCTCTCTCTCTCTCTCTCTCTCTCTCTCTCTCTCTCTCTCTCTCTCTCTCTCTCTCTCTCTCTCTCTCTCTCTCTCTCTCTCTCTCTCAGGAGGGAGCAAGACACGGGGGAGGAGTAAAGGAGGAGGGGTGTTGGGATGGGGGGGTGTGTGTGAGCCGGGCGCCCTACCTCACCCCTCCCCCTCCCCCCCCTTTAGAGCATTACGTCAGAGCGACAGTGATAGATGGACACCCGCTCGCCCCGTTTTCTATAGCCAGGTCAGTGATAGCTTACTGTACGGTGTATAGGAGGTGGGGGGGGGGGGGGATGTGTAGGATTTACGTCCGTCTCTCTGAATGTCCCGGATAACTCGTCCTGATTGGTGTGCATTTGTGTGTGTGTGTGTGTCTGTGTGTCTGGCTGGATGCCAGCCACGCGTCTATGGCACCTTGATTGGCCAGTTATTCCTTTATGATTGGACCGGTATGATTAGGCCGGCCGTTCGTTCGTGTGATTCAGCTGAATGTAGGATTGATTGGTTCCGTGAGAATGATTGTAAGAGAAACATGATTGGCTTCATTTGAAATTTTCTCCCTCTTCAGTTCATTACGTGTGACGTAATACGGATAAATGAGGTTAAATGAGATAAATTATGGTATTACGGATAAATGGGACTGAGATAAATTATGGTATTACGGATAAATGGGACTGAATAAGTGATCTTGTGGATTGGTGTGAGATTGTAAATAACCGATGGTGTGGATAATTGGAGTTGTAAATGACTGGAGTTACGAATGGTTCAGGTTGTAAAAGAAGTGTTCCGGATGATTGCTGTTATAAATGACCGATTTTCCCCGATGGTTGAGGTTGTAAATTGCTAAAGTTCCGGATAATTTAGGTTATTATTCATTCTTGTTTTAGATACTGAAAGGTTACGGATAATTGAGTTATATGTAAATGGTATTACGGTTAACTGAAGTTCTAAATCATTGATATTCTGGATAAGTGATGTTATAAATGACTGGTGTTCCGGATAACTGAGGCTATGAATTATTGATTGTTCCGGATAATTGATATTGTGACCAACTCGTATTTCGGATATCTGAAGTACGTGTGGCTTGTGGTACGGATAACTGAGGTTGTAAATGACAGGTGTTCGGGAGAAATAGAGAGGTTGTGGTTTCCTAATGTGTACACCCGGATGGATGAATGGATGAGTTGTGCGTCCCTAAAGCATTCTCGTTATTTTCTCAATTCATGGATGAGTGACGTGAGTGGTTGAAAAAAAAATGGGTTGTGGATGGGTAAGACTGTGGATGACTTAGGTCACTGACCCGGTTTATGGATGACTGAAGCCTTGTGGATGACTGAGGATTTGAGATGCCAAGGCTGTCCACGAGTGGCACCATGGATGACAGTGGATGTAGATGGTTGGATGACTGTGGTTCTGCTGGAGCCCAGGGAAGTGGATGGCTGCCATAGATAAGGATGAAGTAGTGGTAATACAGGAGTGGGGGAGAGGAGGAGGAGGAGGTTTTCTCCCCTCTAGTTCACTCACATTTTATAACTCGTCTTCTGCGAAATGCAGGATGGTATGGGTGGTGTCCATTCTTCCCCCCTTGTCCTCAGATTTAGACTAGAAAAAAATAAGAAAAGAGTCCCTCGTCGTCTTATACAAGCAGTTCATCCGCTCCACCCTAAACTACGCCTCACCTGCCTCCATTTCCCCACCCTTCTCCAAAAGCTGCAGTTGACAGAATCGTTCCCTCAACACAGGCCTTGGCCTCCGAGCAACACCACAGACACGCAACACCTTCACAGTGAAGCAAAAGTCCTCCCAGCGCTGTCTCCAACATCAACATGGTCGACACTCCAATGCAGCAGTGCAAGACCCTCTTCGACCCAGACCACTGTACAACTAATTACCAACAAACCCTCAAGTAGAAATGAAAAACTTTACCCTTGTCTCACACTCCAGTTACCTTTACTCGCACATCCTCTCCATCCCCTCCCCCAACACTGACACCACACAGACACACTGAAATGACCTGACAAGCGTTAAACAACCGACCTCCCATCAGACATACGCCCATCAAGATTCACACTTCCCCCAGACAAACACCCATCACAAACCACACCACACTAAACGTACCACCCCCCATCAGAAACCACGCTCCCCCAGACATACATACACCCATAGGAAACCACACTTCACCACCAGACATACACCCATCGGAAACCACACTCCCCAGACATACACGAGTCACACTTTTACAGTTTGCGCTCTGAAAATCACCCATCACTACACAACACCATGGAATCGTTTCATCATCACTACACAACACCATGGAATCGTTTCATCATCACTACACAACACCATGGAATCGTTTCATCATCACTACACAACACCATGGAATCGTTTCATCATCACTACACAACACCATGGAATCGTTTCATCGTTTCATCATCACTACACAACACCGTGGAATCGTTTCATCATATCCCAAGACCCTTCATGCCCACCGTGTGCAACTACCATGAAGAAGACATCGAGAACTTACGACTCGATTTGCCCTTCACTTTCTGCACACAGACGCACACAGCATCACACCGTCGTATGACTTGTGGTCCCGAACCGGTGGACGTAGCCAGCTTCCTGAGTGCTGCAGGAGGGCATGACCCAGCACAGGCACCACACTCCACCCAACCCTCCTTTAACCCCCCATATGTGACGCGGATTAAAGATCCAGTACCATGAGTTCCATGACAGACAGTGGCGGTGGCCCATAAACGGTAAAACACAACAAAAAACGGAGCGACGGGAGGTTTGTATGATGGCTCCTTGTGTGTGTGTGTGTGTGTGTGTGTGTGTGTGTGTGTGTGTGTGTGATCTCTCTCGTTCCCCCCCTCTCCCCATCTTCATCCACCTTGAGGGCCTTTCTTTATGTAGCAGACAGTAAACCTTCACAACACAGGTCTTGTCTCTTCTACAGTGAGAGACGAGGACGAGGAGGAGGGAGGAGAGGGGTGTTTCTTTTTTTACCTAAATTATCATCCGCTGTAGGAGGCAGCCCCAGGCTCTCTACTTTTTGTACACTGTAGAGCCATAGAATTCTGGCCCTCCTTCACACACACACACACACACACACACACACACACACACACACACACACACACACACACACACGAGCCAGGCTCCACGGTGGGGAATACCCAACTCAGGACGAACTTATGGAGTCACCTTGTGTGGTATACTGTCTATCCCTCGACCACAGGAGCTTCGTCAGGAGCGACACTAGGTGAGGGGGTAGTTGCTGGTGACGAAGAGGAGGAGGAGGAAGAGGAACAGGAGGAGGAGTAGGAGGAAGAAGAGGAGGAACAGGAGGAGGAGGAGGAGGAGAAGAAGGAAGAGGAGGTGTGTTCGTACAGGTCGTGATGGCTGAGGAAGTAGACGTGTTTGACTAGGCAGAGAAGACCAGTGAGGAGGTGAGGACTAGGTGGAAGAGACCAGTGAGGAGGTGAGGACAAGACGGAGGAGACCAGTGAGGAGGTGAGGACTAGGCAGAGGAGACCAGTGAGAAGGTGAGGACAAGACGGAGGAGACCAGTGAGGAGGTGAGGACTAGGCAGAGGAGACCAGTGAGGAGGTGAGGACTAGGCAGAGGAGACCAGTGAGGAGGTGAGGACTAGGTGGAAGAGACCAGTGAGGAGGTGAGGACTAGGCAGAGGAGACCAGTGAGGAGGTGAGGACTAGGCAGAGGAGACCAGTGAGGAGGTATACGGGTCATACAGACGTGAGTTGTGGATGGACGAGACTCACGTGTGTCGGACGCGCCTCTTTGAGCACACCATGAAGATCAGGGGCCATCCACCGAAGGAGGTGGATGGCCTCGGTGTTGTGGCGGTACATACATTCGCTACGGAAGATCCTACGTTCTACAGCTACAGCGAGGCTCAGAGTGCCTCAATAACCCCAGACATACAAGCGACTGTAGGTGAGGAGAAGTGAAAAAGAGAGAGAGAAACAAAAAATTTTTTTTTTTTTTCCGGTGGCCGAGCGAGCGAGCCGGCAACACTCGTAAATCGCTGGAGGTTGCCATCTCTGCGGCCAGCAATTAGAGGCTATTTTTGTTTTCGTTATTTACGAGACGCAAGAGCGACGAGTGGGGGGCGGGGGGAAGGTAGTTTGCCCATGAAGGGCCGTATAGTGAAAGTGGAGATAGAGGGCTGTGCTCAGGACGTAGCGCATCCAAGGAATAGCAGAAGATGTCGTTGCGCCAAATACAAGTGAGCGAAGCGACTCGACTGGAAGAGATAAAACATGGAAGGCGCCAGAGGAGGATCCTGCGGTACGCTGCGCTGGAGGGAAATGTCGCCATCGGAAAGCGGGAAGATAATGAAGACGACAACCAGTCAGGAGTTGAGACCTCAACGAAGAAGAAGAAGAAGAGGAAGAATAAAAGGAAGAGGAAGAAAAAGAAGAAGAAGAAGAGAAGAAGAAGAAGAAGAAGAAGAAGAAGAAGAAGAAGAAGAAGGAGAAGAAGAAAAAGAAGAGGAAGAAAAAGAAGAAGAAGAAGAAGAAGAAGAAGAAGAAGAAGAAGGAGAAGAAGAAAAAGAAGAAGAGGAAGAAAAAGAAGAAGAAGAAGAAGAAGAAGAAGGAGAAGAAAAAGAAGAAGAGGAAGAAAAAGAAGAAGAAGAAGAAGAAGAAGAAGAAGAAGAGGAAGAAGAAGAGGAAGAAGAAGAAGAAGAAGAAGGAGGAGGAGGAGAAGAAGAAGAAGAAGAAGTGAAGAAGAAGAAGAAGAAGAAGAAGAGGAAGAAGAAGAAGAAGAAGAGGAAGAAGAAGAAGAAGAAGAAGAAGAAGAAGAAGAAGAAGAGAGGGAGAAGAAGAAGAAGAAGTGAGGGAAAAGAACACCAAGGGTCTTCAGGGGAGTGAAGGCCATTCTCAGAGCGATGGACCGAAAATTTCTGATGAGAAAACCTTACCAAAAATGCTGTTGGCGTATGAAAGACCATCAAAGATAATTCAGAAGCAGCAACATACACTGTCTTTCACAGACGAGGTGACATAGAAACTGAGGAAACACCTGCACACGTTGAGGGGTATGTGTTGTGACTCGTAAAGAGAAGAGACAACTGGACTATGAGAACATAAGTGACACATCACGACACTGGGAAGAAGGCATCACAAGGGTCCATGTTTGTGTGACCCGAGCGGTGAGGGTGGTCAGCCAAGCTTCAGGCCCGTGGTGTCCGAACCCTTAGGACATCTGCACGGTGGAGGAGAGGCTGAGGAAACTGTCCACCACGACGTGGAGGAGGGGAAATATCATGGAGGGGCAAGCAAGTGACGGGGAAACAAAAAAAAAAAAAAAAAGAGAATCAAGCTAAAAGGAGCAGAGTCTCTCTCTCTCTCGCTCTCTCTCTCTCTCTCTCTCTCTCTCTCTCTCTCTCTCTCTCTCTCTCTCTCTCTCTCTCTCTCTCTCACACCACATCATGGGAAGCGTAGCTGCGGGAGGGAAGAGGTGCATAGTGATGTTGAAATCAGATGATCCTCCAAAAACGATAAAAGTTATGAACAAATCCAATTATGATGATATAGGAACAGTCAGGATGGCGCATGAGGCAGTAAAATACTCACTTATTAGAGATGGTAAAGTATTGTTAATGTGGGATAAAATAAAACACTCACTTATTAGAGATAGTAAAGTATTGATAATGTGGGATATAGTAAAATACTTACTTATTAGAGATGGTCAGGTATTGTTGATGTGGGATAAAGTAAAACACTCACTTATCAGAGATGATAAAGTATTGTTAATGTAGGAGATAGTAAAACACTCACTTATTAGAGATAGTAAAGTACTGATAATGTAGGATATAGTAAAACACTCACTTAATAGATAGTAAAGTACTGATAATGTGGGATATAGTAAAACACTCACTTATCAGAGATGATAAAGTACTGATAATGTGGGATGTCATTCATGAACGTACGACACCTTGGGGCAATCTGGCTTCTCATGGTGATGGGGAGTCGTGGAAACACAAGTGTTTAAGAGTGTATATACTGGATAACTTCCTCTACCAACATGTCAGGGGAGGGTGGGAGCGACTCACACACACGATCAGTCCCTAAATCTTACCTTCACACGAGCTAACTTGGGTACTGAGGGGGTATCATGCACGACACACACTGTTGGTAACAGTGATCCTGTAATGCTTAGGTTGAATTATGTGGTCAGTGAGTACGTTAGACGAGACACCTCGATGTTTAATGACAAGATTTGGAGAGATAGGGTCTTGAACACTACACACACACACACCTGGACATTGTCTTTGGTAACATGAAGTGGGGAAGTGGTGTTCAAGAGATAGGGTATTGAACACTACAAACACATCTGGACATTGTCTTTGGTAACATGAAGTGGAAAGTGGTGTTCAAGAGATAGGGTATTGAACACTACAAACACATCTGGACATTGTCTTTGGGAACATGAAGTGGGAAGGAGTGTTCAAGAGATAGGGTCTTGAACACTACACACACACACCTGGACATTGTCTTTGGGAACATGAAGTGAAAAGGGATGTTTAAGAGATAGGATCTTGTACACACACACACACACACACACCTGGACATTGTCATTGGTAACATGAAGTGGGGGAAGTGGTGTTCAAGAGATAGGGTATTGAACACTACACACACACACACACACACCTGAACATTGTCTTTGGTAACATGAAGTGGGGGAAGTGGTGTTCAGTAGCCAGGAACCAAGGCTTTTTAAAGGGAGGAAAAGGTTCTGTGGATTTTGACAGTGGAGGAGTACAGGAATGTGTACCACTAATCTATATAACACAGAGAGAAGGTTGAAGGTGTGAGCAGTGGTTCAAGTCAACATTGTCGTAAAGTAACGGAGCTTCAACATGTAGAATGATTGGTTGACCAGGAGGTTGTATAGCCTTATCTTCCCCTCTTCCTCCTCCTCCTCCTCCTCTTCCTCCTCCTCCTCCTCCTCCTCCTCCTCCTCCTCCTCCTCCTCCTCCTCCTCCTCGTACAAAGATGGTCCCCACTGAAGTCCACAAACTATTCCAGTCCTTCCGTACAAGTCTCCCAAGTGTGAGATTCATGGATCATATGTCTGTTACGTCCTTTGTTACTTCCATTGTGGAGCTGGATGAGTACAATGGTCGGTGAGAACTGATTAATGTTATTAATCTTTTTTTTTTTCTCATCTTACGTCATATTTAAGATCCTATTTGAATTATTTCTGGAACGAATTATTCAGCATTTTGATCATACGCTCTTTTTATTGTTTCAGTTATCATTTATGTGTTTATCTTCTCTTTGATTTGTGCTGATCATCACTTTCCGTACTGATGATCAATTAGGATCAACCGCCACGCGACCTCTGATTACCTGATTAATCAGTGATAGTAATTAAAGCCATTAGTTGATCACCTTATTAATCAGTAATAGTAATTAAAGCCATTTGTCGATTACCTTATTAATCAGTAATAGTAATTAAAGCCATTTGTCGATTACCTGATTAATCAGTAATAGTAATCAAAGCCATCACTTGATTACCTGATTAATCACTAATAGTAATTAAAACCATTAGTTGATTACCTGATTAATCAGTAATAGTAATTAAAACCATTAATTGATTACCTGATTAATCATTAATAGTAATCAAAACCATCACTTGATTACCTGATTAATCAGTAATAGTAATTAAAACCATTAGTTGATTACCTGATTAATCATTAATAGTAATTAAAACCATTAGTTGATTACCTGGTTAATCATTAATAGTAATTAAAGCCATTAGTTGATTACCTGATTAATCATTAATAGTAATTAAAACCATTAGTTGATTACCTGATTAATCATTAATAGTAATTAAAACCATTAGCTGATTACCTGATTAATCAGTAATAGTAATCAAAACAAATAGTTGATTACCTGATTAGTTAGTAATAGTAATTAAAGCCTTTAGTTGATTACCTGATTAATCAGTAATAGTAATTAAAACCATTAGTTGATTACCTGATTAATCAGTAATAGTAATTAAAACCATTAGTTGATTACCTGATTAATCATTAATAGTAATTAAAACCATTAGTTGATTACCTGATTAATCAGTAATAGTAATTAAAACCATTAGTTGATTACCTGATTAATCAGTAATAGTAATTAAAGCCATTAGTTGATTACTTCGACCTGTATTCCCACGGGGGTCAATTAAGACTCGTTCCTTCCGCCTGTCAGGTCAAAGGTCGTCGCTGCCGAGTGAGGGACAGATGTGTGTACCCGAGGTCACAGGTCATGAGGGAGGGTCACGACTCGTCACACGAGCTGCTTGACCTGACCTCAAGTAGTTAAGGTCTCGCAGCACTTGCCAGTGAGGTCATGGGAAGTTTCAAAGCAACAATATTGGCGATAATCTTCGTAAAATATTCATGTAACTCGAGTCAATTAACAAATATTCACACTATCTTCAGTTTTTACGAATAATAGAACGCGATCGAGGATACATGGGTCCTCCTCAACTCTCATAATTGGCCAATATTCCTCTTTAATGTCTCACGTGGACAATATACCTCACATTACCTGAGTAATATTGATACATTACCTGAGTAATATTGATCCTTCTTACACCAAGGCACAGACTGGGCTGGGGATACAGGAGAAACGAGTCTTATACGTTTACAGCCATAAGACATATGACGCGACTCATCTACTTTTGATTTTTGCCTCAAGGTGGGGGACTAATACATTGTGTTCTCCCTTCCCCTCCATCCTGTGGGCAGTTGCGCTAACAGAGGATACAGACTGTACCAAAGATACAGGGACTGGTGGTCCGCCTCAGTGATTGAAATACATTGTAGGTTACAGGACAACGAAGGCTCTGATTTGTCCAGGCATAAATGGGTAGCTAGTTTACACACACACACACACACACACTCTCTCTCTCTCTCTCTCTCTCTCTCTCTCTCTCTCTCTCTCTCTCTCTCTCTCTCTCTCTCTCTGACTACATTCAGTAAATTGCTATTTATTTATCTATCATTATGTACACACACAGAGGTTAATCACGTACACAATGAAGGGTTCTTCGGAAGCTATTGGGTCACAGCAACCAGAGGACATACCATGAAACTGAGTAAGAAACTCGTTGGAAATAATGATATTAAGAAACTACATTCATTGCATAAACGAACTACATTCATTGCATAAACGAAATACATTCATTGCATAAACGAACTACATTCACTGCATAAGTGTGATAGGAATGAATTGAACGAAGGCACCAAACAAGACTTTAAAAGTTGTATGATATAAGAGAGAGAATGTTTAAGTGATGGAGAGGGGCGCGCGCGCCGCCCCACGGATGTAAGACTCCCTCACAGTGAAATGTGACTCGGTCATTTCATTACACTGCTGGAGCACTTTTCCATCTCACATTTCAGAGCACTGAAGTTGTCACTGCTGAGGTTTCCATCTCACATTTCATAGCACTGAAGTTGTCACTGCTGAGGTTTCCATCTCACATTTCATAGCACTGAAGTTGTCACTGCTGAGGTTTCCATCTCACATTTCAGAGCACTGAAGTTGTCACTGCTGAGGCTTCCATCTCACATTTCATAGCACTGAAGTTGTCACTGCTGAGGTTTCCATCTCACATTTCATAGCACTGAAGTTGTCACTGCTGAGGTTTCCATCTCACATTTCAGAGCACTGAAGTTGTCACTGCTGAGGCTTCCATCTCACATTTCATAGCACTGAAGTTGTCACTGCTGAGGTTTCCATCTCACATTTCGTAGCACTGAAGTTGTCACTGCTGAGGTTTCCATCTCACATTTCAGAGCACTGAAGTTGTCACTGCTGAGGCGAACGAGGTTTGCATTGAAGCGCATCTCATTGTAAACAACCCATATACATTTTCTGTGAGCCTCTATGAGCATGATGGTACGACCACCTGATCCACGACGGTACGACCCTTGATCCACGACGATACGACCCTGACGCACGACGGTACGACCCTGACGCACGACGGTGCAACCCTGACGTACGACGGTACGACCCTGACGCACGACGGTGCAACCCTGACGTACGACGGTACGACCCTGACGTACGACGGAACGACACTGACGCACGACGATACGACCCTAATCCACTACGATACGACCCTGACGCACGACAGTGCAACCCTGACGTACGACGGTACGACCCTGACGTACGACGGTACTACCCTGATCCACCACGGTACGACCCTGATCCACGACGGTACGACCCTGACGCACGACGATACGACCCTGATCCACTACGGTGCGACCACTGATCCACCACGGTACGACCCTGATCCACGACGGTACGACCCTGACGCATGACGATACGACCCTGATCCACCACGCTACGACTCTGACGCACGACAATACGACCCTGACGTACGACAATACGACCCTGATCCCTCTCACATATAATGTTGATATTCACCTTGGCTGCGCCTGGTTGTAGGTAATCCCAGTTTTCTATAACTTTACTGCTGAAGAAAACGTTGCCCACATTTGTATTAACACATGTTTTCCTCGTACTTCATAGAATATCTTCCCGTCTAATGTGAAGAAAGTGACGTTGAGTTATACGGTCGAAATCACCTGACATTTTCCGATATACTGGATCTCATCATCGTAGTCTGCCATCTGTACTTTTTTAAGAGAAAACGAATTTAGATCTATCGAGTCTTACGGTAACACGCATTCATACCTGGGTGACGGAATTGGTTTTGTTGCTACGCTTTGGATGTCTTACTAGGGCGTTGGGAAGAGAGAGAGAGAGAGAGAGAGAGAGAGAGAGAGAGAGAGAGAGAGAGAGAGAGAGAGAGTGTCTGAGGGTGAAGACAGAGAGAAAGAGGGACGCCGGGCAGCGAAGCTCCGTTGGCATCACCACCACATGTCCTTTTCCTGGTGTCACCACACACACACACACACACACACACACACACACACACACAGAGGCTTGACCATCGCTTTGGGGGGGTGAGGAGGAGAGGGGGGGGGTGAACACCACATGAGGTGCTAATTAGTCCCACTGCCCTCACGCTCATTCAACCCCCCCCCCCATTTCCTGGTCGCCCCTCCTGACACACTCCCCCCCTCCCCCTCCCCCCCATTATTTCCCAACCGTCTCAGCCACCTCCCCGCATCCCCTCCTGGCCCGTCTCTCCCTCATCTCTCTCTCTCTCTCTCTCTCTCTCTCTCTCTCTCTCTCTCTCTCTCTCTCTCTCTCTCTCTCTCTCTCTCTGTACAGTGCTGTCTACTTTACACTACACTGACTGTCTACTTGGCACTATACTGACCGATTACTTTATCAAGTCCTGACCATCTACGTTACACATGACTGACTGCCTAATCTACTGGCTGTCTACTTAATTGTATGCTAACTTTAGAATATACTGGATGTCTACTCTGAAATGTGCTAGCTGTGTACTTTTTAGTATACTGAGTATCTACACTGTAGTAGCTGTTTGCTTTTAAGTGTGCTAGCTGTTTACTTTACAGTATACTGTCTACACTGCAGTGGCTGTTTGCTTTAAAATGTGCTAGCTGTGTACTTTATAGTATGCTGAGTGTGTACACTGTAGCAGCTGTTTGCTTTTAAGTGTGCTAGCTGTTTACAGTATACTGTCTACACTCTATTGGCTGTTTGCTTTAAAATGTGCTAGCTGTGCACTTTATAATATGCTGAGTGTATACACTGTAGCAGATGTTTGCTTTTAAGTGTGCTAGCTGTTTACAGTATACTGTCTACACTCTGTTGGCTGTTTGCTTTAAAATGTGCTAGCTGTGTACTTTATAGTATGCTGAGTGTGTACTCAGTGTTTACTTTAAATTGTTTTGACTGTTTGCTGTAAGCTGTGATGCCTGGGAACTTTACCCTATGGGAGTTCTTCTGCTGTGAAGAAGGTTCTTTAGAGGTAAAGAACAATTTTGTACAGTTAGAGAACACGCCTCTAGGACTGGAGAACAGCTTTGTAGAATGAGAGAACATATCTGTAGATCTAGGATACTGAAAGTGATGAGAACTAGAACACTGTAAGAACAGTCCCATTAGAATTTTGCATTGATGGAGAACAGTTCTCAATAACTACATAACAAGCCCGTATAACACGAGAACAACATACCCTTGGGGGAGGGGGGACTTATTATTTATTCTAGACGTAAATCATTTTACTGTTCAAGTTCATCGACGAGTTTAATCTTCCACCATAGTTCCCTTTCGTTCCCGTGGTTTACGCATTTCAGTACGTAAATTCAGCGCAGACGTTCGTTTCGTTCCATCGTCTCTCCTGTCATCCCTTCAACCCATTTCCCATCTGTTTCTGGATTCAATTATCTTCATGTATTTTCCCATATTTTGCTAACTACCAGTTTTATCTTTAAGGATCCATTTATTTTGCTTTATCTTTAATTTTATCGTTTCCTCATCTGTCCCTCTATTTATCCCTCTTTATATCATTTTCTGTCTTTATTATTTGCTAATATATTATAGTTCTCCATGTCATGTCTCCTGTCTTGTTTTCTTCTATGTATTTACTAACTACCTTCGCGTACTTGTCATCTGTCCCTCTATTTATCCCTCTTTATATCATTTTCTGTCTTTATTATTTGATAATATATTATAGTTCTCCATGTCATGTCTCCTGTCTTGTTTTCTTCTATGTATTTACTAACTACCTTCGCGTACATTTCCTCCTCATTTCCTCTACCCCATTTCCGTGTCACATGGACGCGACCTGTGGCATCCGAGAACCACAAGTGACTTGACCTCGCCTGACCTACCCCCCGCACGCAGGAAAGGTCAGGTCACAAAGGACAAAGATTCACCTCCGGGGGCTCTTCTCTTTTGCTTGTAACGACTGTGACAAACAGAAAACGGACAGCGTTGGTCTGTAGGGGGGAAGGAGTGGGAGGGCGGGGAGCCTAGATGACTGTAAACATTAAATTGTTTGCCAAGGGAATAGTTTACTGGGACAGTTTGTTTGCCGAAGGAATTGTTTGTTTGTTTGTTTGTTTGTTTGTTTGTTTCCCCCACCCCTGCTGGTTTCTACAGGACGTTAACTTATTTGTCAATTAAGTTTGCGATAAGATTTTTAAAATAAGTATATATGAGAGAGAGAGAGAGAGAGAGAGAGAGAGAGAGAGAGAGAGAGAGAGAGAGAGAGAGAGAGAGAGAGAGAGAGAGAGACTTTAGACACAATTTAGCATAGTTACAGCGACAACCATCTTTACTTAAAAATCTATACATCTGCTTCAAATTTGTATTCATTTTTTTCGAGCTTATCTTATCTATACTAATAGTGATTATCCACTGACCGTTCAATTTATTGTACGCGCTTATTTTCATATAATTTTCAGTGACTATCCACTTGGCATTACAGTAACATCCACTCCTCCAACACACACACACACACACACACACACACACACACACACACACACAGTTACGGAAATAGCTATGTCTGCCTCTAAGAAAACTTGAGTATCCTTTAACTCTCTTACCCTCTCGTGTCTTTCCCAATCACTATGACCAAGCACACATATATAAAAGACATTTCAATTTTTTTTTTTATTCACTTCCTCCAAAATGAGTCAATACCTTCCCTCGTCTTTTCTCTTTTTTTACCCACCTCTTCTTCATCCTCCTCTCTCTATGTTGACTAAGACCTGGCCTTGATGTGGTCTTGTGTACGTGACTGGGATCCTCTTAAACATAGGACGTAGAAATGGCTTCTTAGCCTTTTCCTAAAGGCTTGACCGCCCATAAAATGTGTGTTCAGGATCGTCATAAGTGTGTTTGATGTGACGTATATCTTTTTCTTCCCCCACCACCGTCCATAAGAGTTGATATTGATGATTGGTGTCATTGGGTCATCCACAAACCAGTTTCTGATCCTGTGGGTAAAATGTATGTAGAAAATGGAGTGTGTGTTCCGTTCCTGTACTTCTCTTAGCCTCTATTATTGCACTGTACTGAGTTAGATAACTGTATGTCTGTATGTTCTTCTACTACTACTACTTCTACTACTACTACTACTACTACTACTACTACTACTACTACTACTACTACTATACTACTAGTACTACCACTACTACTACCACTACTACTACTACTACTACTACTATACTACTACTACTACTACTACTGCTACCACTACTACTAACACTACTACTACCACTACTACTACTACTACTACTACTACTACTACTACTACTACTACTACTAATTGATAATAATATCTATCTCTTATTTCGACTATTCTCCCTGATATGATTTACACACCTACCAACCCACTTCAATACACTGATGCTACATCATACAACATACAACAACATTATACTTTCAAAGTGTGATGTATGGAATACATATTCTAATTCAATAACCTTTGGCACTTGGGTAGCTACCGCATCCTACAACATTATACAATACGGTTTAGAAATACAGTCTGGAGTCATCATTTGCTGGGGTGAGGGTGATGTAATACAAGATAATACATTAGCTGTCGCATTGTAGGGAACCATGGGTGTGGAAAGGTGAGTGTTTCTGATGGTTGTATTGAACCAGCGGATCCTGAAGCGAATTCATTCATGTCAATACGAACAGCTGTCTGGCTTGGTTAGGTTAGGTTTTTTGAGGCTGTGTGTACCGTCGTGTTCAAGGGTCGTACCGACGTGCTCAAGGGTCGTATCGTCGTGCTCAAGGGTCGTAACGTCGTGTGCAAGGGTCGTAACGTCGTGTGCAAGGGTCGTACCGTCGTGTTCAAGGGTCGTGCCGACGTGTGCAAGGGTCGTACCATCGTGATCAATGGTAGTACCGTCGTGCTCAAGGGTCGTACCATCCTGCTCAAGGGTCGTACCATCCTGCTCAAGGGGTCCTACCATCCTGCTCAAGGGGTCGTACCATCCTGCTCAAGGGGTCGTACCATCCTGCTCAAGGGGTCGTACCATCCTGCTCAAGGGGTCGTACCATCCTGCTCAAGGGTTCGTACCGTCCTGCTCAAGGGTCGTCCCGTCCTGCTCAAGGGGTCGTACCATCCTGCTCAAGGGGTCGTACCGTCGTGCTCAAGGGTCGTACCGTCGTGCTCAAGGGTCGTACCATCCTGTTCAAGGGGTCGTACCATCCTGCTCAAGGGTCGTACCGTCGTGCTCAAGGGTCGCACCGTCGTGCTCAAGGTTCGTAACCTCGTGCTCAAGGGTCGTACCATCCTGCTCAAGGGTCGTACCATCCTGCTCAAGGGTCGTACCATCCTGCTCAAGGGGTCGTACCATCCTGCTCAAGGGGTCGTACCATTCTGCTCAAGGGGTCGTACCATCCTGCTCAAGGGTCGTACCATCCTGCTCAAGGAGTTAATCGGATTTCCGGGATATCCCACTGGTGGAATTACATGTGTCGATGGATTAACGAGCCACAGGATTCTCTCCCGTGTGTCCTGTGCGTTTCATGACACATCCTTCCATCAATCGTTGATGTAATCAATTACTGATTACTCGCTGGACAGGGAGGGTAAGGCAGGGGAGAGGAGAGAGGGTAAAGCAGGGGAGAGGAGAGAGGGTAAAGCGAGGAGGTGAGGGGAGAGGGAGAGGGTGAGTTTTGAGAGAGAGAGAGAGAGAGAGAGAGAGAGAGAGAGAGAGAGAGAGAGAGAGAGAGAGAGAGAGAGAGAGGAAAGGCAGGGGGCGGGGCAGAGGAGAAATAGAAAATGGATTTCAGCCTAGACTAATATATTCTTAACACAGCAACACACTTCGAGGCTCAGAGAGTTCAATAAGTGACCCGCTGGTAGATGTCAAGGAAGAGAATGATCTTGGAAGTAATTACCAGAAATTACTGACAATACAAATTACTTATAATACAAATAACATCAAAAAAGGATGTTGGATGTCATAATTATAAATATAAGTTATTTAACAAAGGATACGATCCCCACTTTTTACAAAGGCTCTGGTCAGACCTTCTCACTTGGAATACGCAGTCCATACCTGGCCATCGAAGCTGGTCATTAAGGCGAAGAAAAACTAGAACAAATTCAAAGGAGGCATAACCCAGCTAATTTCTTAACTCAGGAGTACGCCTTGCCATGAACCGACTCATAGAACTGGAATTTTTTCTATACAAAGAAAAAAAAACAAGCACACGGACTCTGATATCTTTAGATGTTTTTGAAAATTCTGAATAATACCGACAATTTCATATATAATAATTTCTTCAGACAATGATTCAATGACTAGATAATGAGTGGACATAACAGTATGAAGATCAAAGAGATGTTATGAAGACGTGGACAAAAAAAAACTCTTTTCAACTATTGATTAGTTATGGAATGAGCCATCATGTATGGCGCAAGACTGCATAAGTACCTTCAGATCAATGCTGGACAGATACTGCAGTGACTTCAGTCAACAGACCTGCCGATTAAAATGATTTTTCTAAAAGCCTTCTTCGTTTCAGAGTGCAATCCTTGGTGCTGCTATTTGTAAAATGGGTGAGGGGAAAGTCTTTCCTTCTCACAATTACTATAGAATTTCCATGGTTGTATGTTTGTCTCCGCATTACATGGTGTTTCTTCTTTATATCTTTTCCCTCCCTTCGTTGAGCCGGAGGGCGAGGTGGATGGAAAGTGTCATAGGCTTTCATCATTCGGTTTTAACACCTCTCTCTCTCTCTCTGCGTTAAGAAAGCAGATGAACTTGGCCAGAATTACATTTGGTGACAGTCATCATCATACCTACCATTTCCCGGTATTCCCTTTATACACACACATCTCGCCTACACTACATCTTCACTGAAGCTACAAACGACACAAGACAAGACTCCACGATTCGTCACACACGTAAGGTATCCATCCCCTTGCACCGGGGGAGGGGGAAACAGCACGGGCACACCATGGACGACCAGTGGGCTCATATCCCAGAGAAGCAGCGGAGGAGAAGCTCGTCAGTGACAGGAATACAACGATGATGCTAGCCTATAGACGTGCCTAAGACCAGGACGGGAGCACCAGTGCTATCATGGAACATCCTCGTGTCCCACGACGCCTCGGGAGCAACCCCGAGCCATGCCTCAGTGGACACCATAAACATTAACTGGCCCAGCTCAGCGACTTTTCCTACCATTGACTTAAACATGGAGCAACATCATGGCATACACATCCCTCATCTATCGAGAGGGATATGTATATATATAACGCACCATAAACATTCAGTTTACTTCCCTACACTACATAACATACCTCCACCATACCTCTGTCTGTTGTTCTTGGAGTCTCTCTTCCACATTAGAACTCCATCTTCCCCTCTCCAACACCTTCTCCTCACCTTCTATAACCCGAAAGGTGTCCTTTTATCTGTCCGTCAAATGTATATCCATATCCCACCACCACCACCACCACCACCTCTCTCTCCACCACTACCACCATCATCACCATCACCATCAACGGCTCACCACCACCATCTCCACCATCTCCACCACCACCACGATCACGATCACCAATCAGGTCTTAGGTACTGCCAGTGTCCACCTAGACCAGGAGGTCACATGTCGCATCCGGTGATCCCCAGAAGGGACGTGGCCAGATCTCCTAATGTGTTGCTTCCCACCATAAAGTGAGTGACCAGCCTAGAGAGAGAGAGAGAGAGAGAGAGAGAGAGAGAGAGAGAGAGAGAGAGAGAGAGAGAGAGAGGTAACTGCGAAAGGGAAAGTGACCACTTGAGAAAGTGACAATGACAGAAGGAAGATGGCCATATGGAAGTGAAGGTGACCACGTGAAAGTGAAGATGACCCCCGCGAGAGGGGGGAGGAAAACAGACTAGGAGACAGAAGGAGACTTTAGGCACGCCGTGATACATGGCAGGAAATGACCCCAGGTCCGTTGTGGTCGCCTGAAATCTGTCGCTTCGAGGGGTTTGACACGGGTCTTCCTGTCGCAGAATTCGACCCATTTCGAAGTACAGGAAGAGCTTTCACAATGCGGAGTGAGGACTGAAAAATCTGGACTTATCAAATAAGAGGGAGAGGAATAAGGTCGACATAGAGAAATGTAAATAAGAACGAAGAGGAAGAAAATATATGTAAGATGTAATGGATTAATTACTGTAATTATGAACTTTAGGCTGACCATACATTGGGAAAAAATGCTGTTTAAAGGCAATAAATGTTTATTCTTTTAGATCTTAGGTTCAAAATATTCATTTGTGTAAGTATACAGAGACAAAGTATTTCAGTGATAGCCTAGGTGTAGGGTGCATGGCTAGGGGTAGGTGGGCAGAGGTAAGTATAGAGCTTACAGTGGGTACAATACATGGACATAGTGGGTGAGACAGGTGGAGCTGTGATAGTGTGGACACATAGCAGGGGGTAGGTGGAGGCCAGCATAGGTGGGTGACACAGGTGGGCCCCACTATGGGCCCGAGTTGGGCTCAGAGACCCAAAGGGTCCCTTTCCCGTCAGGAGGACTGGATACCATCACATACGTAATATATGATTACAGGAGAGCAAGGTTGATGACAGCAACATGGGTAACAATATTGTGTGTACTACACACCAAGTTGAAAATGTCATACAGTTACAAAACATCTTGATAACTTGACAATTACAGTATATATACACACAAATGACATATATACACTGAGGTGTGTATCTGAATCGGGACACAGTGTAGCGCACAGTCATTAACATTGATGGGTCAAACATACGTTACATGTCGGGCATATAGTTGCAGAATATGCAAGACACTGGGCATATACGTTAACATTCACAGTAATACAGCGAAGAAGGTCAAGGTACATCACACACTGGACATTGTAGTTACAGAAGGTGCTTGTACTGCGCATGATTACTGCGCAGGATGACACAAGTGTTTACATAACTCAGGGCTTGACGAAGTTTGGATATAGCGTCAGTATGTCTTCAAGGCTATGACTCTCAATAATCACAAAGCTGTCTGAAACACTGAAGTCACTGTGAAACACTGAAGTCACTGGTTCTGGGCCATTCGCTAACATAGCGCCTTCGTTCATGCTCTTCAGGTGAAGAACAGAGTCGGTGTTTGGAAATGGTTCACGATCACTGTGTCTCGCGACTACCCACATGTACCTGTACCCTAGGTGTATTCTGGCAATTACAGTATCACACTGTCTAATATGGATACAGTGCCTACCGTATTGATCTTTCTTTAGCCTGAAATGATCATAGTACATGACACTTCAGCTACACGGTCTTTCAAAGTCTTTCAAGAGGTTTTCTTCCTCGTTGGCAGATGGTCCTTTGGTCAGGGCGAACTATGCCTTTGGGTAGACCCAGTCTGCTGGTGTGGGAGCCCGAGGGTAAACAAGCATGTATAGCAAGATACACACACGATCCCGACACTCATGTCTAACATGGGAAGGTATCCATAGAAACTGAGCGGTGTAGGTCGCTGTCTTCGGCTTCTGTAAGCGAAGGGTGAAGGATGGATGGACCAGTGCCCTTGCTAGAGGTACGGGATCCTAGTGTTATCACAATATTTGGCGTGGAGTCATAGAGAGTATTACAACGAGTGCCTAAGATCTGGACGAGGTATCTCATTGCCATGAGAATATATTTTACCGAGTTCGCAGTGGGTAGTTAGAGCTGGACCACAAGGGGGGCGGCAAGTCCTGCTTGTTATTGTTGTAAACAGCTTAGGCATCGCCGCCCTTATCGGTTTTTCCCGCCCATGAGGATGCATTAGTAAACAGAGCAGTGTATTTTGTTCGGCATGATGGTCAGCAACGTCATATAGTTGGGTCATACATTAGCCCCAGTGAGAAGGGTATGAGGTCTGAGCGCTGACCCCTGGTGGCAGTTTACGCAATCATTCTAGGAAGGTCTTGATGTGCCAATGGTTTGGAGGCTTCTGGTGCTGCACCATCTGTTGGTGTTAAGTCACCTAGTGGGCCCCTCGCCCCCCCAGCTGGTACCTGTGAAGGTTAGAGGCACCACCAGCTTAGAACCTGACAGTGGGTTGATTTGTGGAGGACATTGCAATGGTCAATGATTTGTATAGAAGGGTTTTGTGCAGAGCCTCTCTCTCTCTCTCTCAATCTCTCCCCCTTTCTCTCTCTCTCTCTCTCTCTCTCTCTCTCTCTCTCTCTCTCTCTCTCTCTCTCTCTCTCTGGTCACTTCCGACGACCCTGGACGCTGAATGGGGGGGGGGAGAGCGGTGGAGCAGGAAGCCACGACAGAGCAGGACACACTGAAGCCTGACCAGAGAGTGAGTGAGTGAGGCAGGATATTGCACCAAAGCTGTTATGAGGAAGTCGCGTGTCCATGGCGCCATGAGATGACTTGACCCGATTTATATTACAACACGAGGATTTTTATATTAAGGTTTTATTAAATGTATTTAATGTATGAGAAGGGTAGGACACACGGGTGAGGAGCAGATTATGAGGAAAAACCTACAGAGGAGATAATGGATGAAAGATGTTGTGGATAAAAAGTTGTACAAAGAGCTCATTAGGAGGTGGGCAGACGTAGTCAGAACCGATGACTAAAAATGGCACACGTTTAAAAAGGGGGGAAAAGATAATGTTATTTCACTTTTTTTTTTTTGTGTTTACTAAGGAAGATGGTGAGGTTGGCTTGTTGTGGACATGTGTTCACGAGAAACACCGACAGAGATTGACATCTTCTGTTGTAATCCCTTCCTTTCCATACCTTTCCCTTCCCTTTCCTTCCTTTCCCATCCCTTCCCTTCCCGTTCCTTCCCTTCCCTTCCTTTCCCTTCCTTTTCCTTCTTTTCCATACTTTTCCATTCTCTTCCCTTCCCTTCGATTCCCTTCCATTCCCTTCTTTTCCATACTTTTCCATTCTCTTCCCCTCCCTTCCTTTCTCTTCCCTTCCCTTCCTATCCTTCTTTACCCTTCCCTTCCCTTCCCTTCCTTTCCTCTTCCTTGCCCTTGAGGCAATGGTAATTCTGCATTCAAGACAGACATGCCGCGTATCACATCCATATCCCACCCGCCCACGCCCGCCCACGCCCGCCCACCGCCCACCTCTTACTCGACGGGGGAATCCTTTTTCTCTTCAAATTAAGTCGACAGTGTGAGGATGGCGCGGCAGGGGGGGGGGGGGGGGGGGGGGGGGGGGTTCCGCCGGGGCTGGGGCAGGGGTGTGTGTGTATGTGTGTGTGTGTGTGTGTGTGTGTGTGTGTCCCCCGACTCCTTATATCTGAGATAAGACGGATGAATGAGATTAGAGCGTGCCCTCACGGACGCCCAGGACATTACGGTCTTCCTCCAGCCTCACACACACTCAACATGGGTCTGCTAACTACGAAACGGACGGACGCACGCCCTCACCCCTCACCCTCACCCTCTCTCTCACCCTCACCCTCTCTCTCCCTCACCCTCACCCTCACCCTCTCACCCTTACCCTCACCCTCACCCTCTCTCTCACCCTCACCCTCTCTCTCACCCTCACCCTCACCCTCTCTCTCACCCTCACCCTCTCTCTCACCCTCACCTCACCCTCACCCTCTCTCTCACCCTCACCCCTCACCCCTCACCCTCACCTCACCCTCACCCTCACCCCTCACCCTCACCCTCACCTCACCCTCACCCTCACCCTCTCTCTCACCCTTACCCTCTCTCTCACCCTTACCCTCACCCTCTCCCTCACCCTCTCCCTCTCCCTCACCCTCTCCCTCTCTCTCACCCTCTCCCTCTCCTCACCCTCACCCTCACCCTCACCCTCTCCCTCTCTTTCACCCTCACCCTCTCCCTCTCTCTCACCCTCACCCTCACCCTGTCTCTCACCCTCACCCTCACCCTTTCCCTCTCCCTCTCTCTCACCCTCACCCTCTCTCTCACCCTTACCCTCACCCTCTCTCTCACCCTCACCCTCACCCTCTCTCTCACCCTCACCCTCTCTCTCACCCTCACCCTCTCTCTCACCCTCACCCTCACCCTCTCCCTCTCCCTCTCTCTCTCACCCTCACCCTCTCTCTCACCCTCAGCCTCTCTCTCTCTCTCTCTCTCTCTCTCTCTCTCTCTCTCTCTCTCTCTCTCTCTCTCTCTCTCTCTCTCTCTCTCTCTCGTACGTTGGCGATGCGTCATCCCAAAAGTGTGTTGACCAGGCCAGACCAGAGTAGTTTGGGAGGGCTGAGCTGCCAGCCAGCCGCCAGGGTTAACTAACATGTTAATATGACCTTACTAAGATGCTCCGTGGAACGTCCACCACCACCACCGTACAGTTACACATGTGAGTACAGATGTTAGTTTCCTGTAGGTTAGGTTAGGTTAGGTTAGGTTAGGTTGGGTTAGTTTCCTGTAGATTAGGTTAGGTTAGCTTGGGTTAGTTTCCTGTAGGTTAGGTTGGGTTAGTTTCCTGTAGATTAGGTTAGGTTAGGTTAGGTTAGTTTCCTGTAGATTAGGTTAGGTTAGGTTAGGTTAGTTTCCTGTAGATTAGGTTAGGTTAGGTTAGGTTGGGTTAGTTTCCTGTAGATTAGGTTAGGTTAGGTTAAGTTAGTTTCCTGTAGATTAGGTTAGGTTAGGTTAGTTTCCTGTAGGTTAGATTAGGTTAGTATAGGTTAGTTTCTTGTAGGTTAGGTTAGGTTAGGTTAAGTTAGTTTCCTGTAGATTAGGTTAGGTTAGGTTGGGTTAGTTTCCTGTAGGTTAGGTTGGATTAGGTTGGGTTAGTTTCCTGTAGATTAGGTTAGGTTAGGTTAGTTTCCTGTAGATTAGGTTAGGTTAGGTTAGATTAGGTTAGTTTCCTGTAGGTTTATTACTGTGCCTCTTCGACGGACAGAGTCTAGTGGACAGCGGGGAGGGTGTATAGACGAGTGTAGACCACGTCTAAGGTTGATGGTTCATACGTGTCGCAGGAAGATACTAGAAGCCAAACTGCTCACCCTCAAACAACTGGGTTACTCTTTTTTTCGGAAGGGGGTGGAGGAGGGGTTAAACCTCCCACCCCAGGTCTTATTGACCCATTTGATTGATGATAATAACATTGATTATTAACGGGTAAAGACGTAAAGAAAACACACACACACACACACACACACACACACACACACACACACACACAGTGGGACTATGATAAGGTTAGGGAGAAGCAACGAAACACATTAAAGTCAGGTGATGATTTGATGATGACTGACAATATTTACGATGGTTGTGGGGTTGAGGCTGCTCTTGTAGCCGTTTGTATCAGCCCGATGCGGGTGTGGTATCGACCTGCAACTCGGGGACGAGGGATCTCTGGTGGCAAGAGGTGACGGTGGTGAGTATGGTGCCGTAGCTGCTGCTTTTTCTGGTGCGCCGGATGCTTTCGAAGGTTGTACGGGCTGGTGAAGGTTATGGTGCTGGTCTGGTGTGGATGGTAGACCAGAGGCGAGGTGTGATGGCTCATGAACCCGCTACTTCGTGTTCTCGCCCGGCATAGAGTGCATCATGTGTGAGTGTCTCGCGCATGAACGTCTCGTGCATAAGTGCCTCATGAATGTCTCGTGAGTGTATCATGACTGAGTGACTCATTTGTGAGGGTCTCTTACGTAGTCAATCTCAGAGCATGTGTTGCATCTTGATTGGTCGGTCAGACGTCGTGTATCCAATAAGATGTATGTGGCGCCTCGCTGCACTTCCCGCCATCCTCTCACCGATTCTATTTCCATTGACCATAATCTTTTCCTCGGTACCTGTTCGTCTGTCTCTCCCACTTGGACAAGATAGCATCAGGAACAGACGCTTGGATCCTCATAGGCACACTCCTCGTATAAGTCCTATTTCTGTCCCCATTGTTTGAAAGCGATAACTCAGGAGGGGAGGATTTCCAGCGCACCCACCCCCTTCTAGCTCCAGCTTTCTACCCTATTTAGTCGAAGTGCTACGACTTTAAAGCAGATACACTGGTATTAAAATCTTTTTCCCTCATCTCCAGGTATATGTGTTTGTGTATAAGATGTCGAAATTATGAGAAAAAGCTTAATGATCGCTAACTACAAAAAAGAAACAGTGTACAGTGATTAGAGATTAATTGTGCCCAAGAAAGAGAAGCGAAAAACAGTCATGTATGCCAGCATTCATGGCCTATGACCAAAGACATGATTAGGAAGAACTGAACAAGACCACGCCTTATCCTCCTCCTTCCTCCTGGCGCCACTACATATCGCATGATTAGCTCTGAGTGTTGCCCTATGAAATAGCATTCCACCTCACCCACTTCACCTCCACGTGGTCGTGATGATTGTGTCGCTAAACCCCGGCAAGTTTATCGTGCACTCCCAGGCTCATCCTGTGAGCGGTAGCGCAAAAACGATGACAGGGGGTCACAGTGGGTTTTAGTCAGACCCCATGAAAATGTACGACACACTGGTTGACCTGATCCGCTGTCTTCGCTAGCGACTTGTGACTCTACCTGACCCTTCCTCAGTCCTCAAAGGCACCAGCGTCAAAAGGAAATCCTGGCGTCCACGCCCACACAATTAACATAATCGGCGTGGATGACCACCCAATGGGCTCATACATACCCCCGGGGCCTTACGTCAGTCAAACAGTCAACTTACCTAAGACCAATAGAGTGCCACCCCTGGCGCCTGAACATGTCTAATCCACGTGACTTGGGCTCATATACCCCGACGGAAGCGCTAGGGGCTTCACCATCGTCAGTAGTAGCCCCAGGTGAGTCTGAACCCCCCTTTCTCCTGCTCAGGAAAACCCCATGGGGGAAGTTCTCCACGCCCGTCTGCTCCAGCGGTTAATAAACTAGGACTCGCCACGTCTCTTTCCTGCAGCTTAAGTCAGTCACGGCTGCCGCCTTCCCTCATCTGGACCGTGGAACCTCGCACCGGCACCACGGAACCTCAGAACTCACCTTCTCATTCCTGCTGTACGGACCTCGGCTGCACCATCTCCCTTCTGCAGAAGCCCCACGAGACCACCAGGCGACAAAATCGCCTCTTTTGAGGTACTCTCGCCTCCTCCTGCTCCTCCTAAACCACGAGGCAAACACCCGCTTCTCAGCTTACCTGCGTCACTTGCAGTAGCTCGCCCCTGAGCTACGCCACCTCTGTATTTGCCTATCAAAACGTGGTGTTGTTTCTCACGTTTGCTGACGCTTCTTTCTCACCACCCCCGGAGTCACTACGACCACAGGAGAGCTAACACTCTTCGTGATCTCCAGTAAGCACTGTTGAGGACGACCAGGAGAGACAGAGACAGAGCAGAGCAACGGTCGAAGTGGAGACAATCGATTCAAGTTCGAGAAAGACTCGGGAAGTTTTGTCTTTATCTCGAGGATGTCCTTCTACGGTGAGCCGCCATTAGAGTGTCTGGTCTGGGTGGTAGGTTGGAAGATGACAGTGGTGGTGGTTGGCAAGGGTGTGTTGGGTGGTGGTAGTCTGGTCTGGGTGGTAGGTTGGAAGATGACAGTGGTGGTGGTTGGCAGGGATGTGTTGGGTGGTGGTAGTCTGGTCTGGGTGGTAGGTTGGAAGATGACAGTGGTGGTGGTTGGCAGGGGTGTGTTGGGTGGTGGTAGTCTGGTCTGGGTGGTAGGTTGGAAGATGACAGTGGTGGTGGTTGGCAGGGGTGTGTTGGGTGGTAGTAGACGGGTAGGGTGGCAGGTAGTGGTGGCAGGTCAGCAGGGGTGGTGATGGTAGTGGTGGTAGGGGTGGTGATGGTAGTGGTGGCAGGGGTGGTGATGGTAGTGGTGGCAGGTCAGCGGGTGTCGTCTGCAGGTGGTCGTGGTGACCACACGACGCGTCGCTGGCCGGTCAGAGGCCAGGACACTGGTGGACGACACATGTTCTCCAGATGTTGACGAACGACGTCGCCTACCATACCCCATCACCCCACATCTCCTCTCCTTCCCAACCACCCCATATCTCCTCTCCCTTCCCCATCACCCCACATCTCCTCTCCCTTCCCCATCACCCCACATCTCCTCTCCCTTCCCCATCACCCCACATCTCCTCCCCTTCCCGACCATCCCACATCCTCCCATTCCATTACCTCCCAGACCCCTGCCTCCTTCCTTTATCACTTCCTCTCTCTCTCTATCTCCCTCTTTGATCATCTTCCTCTACCTTCCTCTTTCATACCTCCTTTGATTTTGTTACTCATCTTTATCACGACCTCTATCTCTGCTTCCTCTCTTTATGACCTCATATGTCGTTTTCTTTCACCATTATTTCCCATGTCTCATTGATACTCATTTCTTTATCTTTTAGTTTCTTCATCATCTCTTCCTTCTTCATATATTTAGGTACTTTATTTATGAGCTCTCTCTCTCTCTCTCTCTCTCTCTCTCTCTCTCTCTCTCTCTCTCTCTCTCTCTCTCTCTCTCTCTCTCTCTCTCTCTCTCTCTCTCTCTCTCTCTCTCCTTTCCCTTCCCTATTCTTTCTCTTTTTTTCACATCTATGTTCTGCATATTCCCATTCATTTCCCTTCGTTTATTGTCATTTATTTTATACTTTATCATCGTCATCCGCTCTTCTGTCTTCCATTTATTACCCTTCCTCCCTGTTTATTGCCTCTGTTCTCTGGTTATCATCCCCCGGCCCTGTCCACTCTTTCGCCTCTCCTGGTTCCTTTGTTAATACTCTTAACTGGGCCTCTTTATCACCCCCTCCTAATACCTAGTTTTATTAGCCTTGTTCTCTTTTATTACCACCCTCCTCCCCTCTGCTCCATCTACAGTACCCTTGTTCCTCTGCTAGTAAAGAGAGGCGCCTAGATTTAGATAGCGGTGTGTTTATATTCATATGACATACTTCATCTTGCAGTGTTGGAGCGCAGTTGTCGACTTTAGCTCTGGTGGGTAGGTTAGGTTAGGTTAGTTTTGAGTTTGGGTCAGGTTGGGGTAGGTTTGGTTAGGTTAGGTTAGGTTAAGCTAGGTTAGTTTAGGCTTGGTTAGGTTAGGTTAGGTTAAGCTAGGTTAGTTTAGGCTTGGTTAGGTTAACTTAGGTTAAGCTAGGCTAGCTTTGGGTTTGGGTTAGGTTAGGTTAGGTTAAGCAAGGTTAGTTTAAGCTTGGTTAGGTTAGGTTAGGCTAGGTTAGTTTAGGCTTGGTTAGGTAAACTTAGGTTAAGCTAGGTTAGGCTTGATTAGGTTAACTTTGGTTAAGCTAGGTTAGTTTAGGCTTGGTTGGGTTAACATAGGTTAGGTTAAGCTAGGTTAATTTAGGCTTGGTTAGGTTAATTTAGACTTGGTTAGGTTAACTTAGGTTAGGTTAAGCTAGGTTAGTTTAGGCTTGGTTAGGTTAAGCTAGGTAGGTTTAGGCTTGGTTAGGTTAAGCTAGGTAGGTTTAGGCTTGGTTAGCTTAGATTAGGTTAGGTTAGGTTTGATTAGGTTAATTTAGCAAGAAACATATAAAATAGTTCTGTGATTCACGTTGCGATATTGGAACTATAAACTTCTCAGATAATGTAAGGTGTATACGAGAAAGCAGGATGTAAATGATTTTCGAATCTGAATGCATTGTGTAAATGAGCTTACAAGTGCAGTTTTTTCCAGTCTGATTGTTGTGTGTGTTGAAAGAAGAAATCTAATACAGTTTGCAGATAATTTTAAATGCGCAGTTTTTTTTTATTTGAATGTAACTTATAAATGTTGAGTTATAGCTTGTTGATGGCGTCTAGCTTCGTCTCTTCGATGTATATCAACTGACTGTTATATTCCTCTCTTGTGTGTCCCCTAATGATGTGATCATTACACGAAAGTGCACTTGGGAACTTTTCGTGTTTCATTTTCCCCGTGGACTCATAGGTATATCTTGATCACGCGCAAAATTGTGATCCTTTCCAATATATATATATATATATATATATATATATATATATATATATATATATATATATATATATATATATATATATGCTTCTTATTGCGTATATGTGGGTTCCGTGTATGTATGCGTGTCGATGTGTATCTTTTATAGGTATGTATAGACGAAGTTGAATGTTTAAGTATGAATTGTTTGTTTGTATATTTTTGTGTAAGTGTGAATGCATAATTGTTATGAAAAAATATAAGACACTGTGATACGCCGAAAACATTAATCTCTGTAATATATGAGGCGCCAGAATTGTTAAATCGAAAAGAGAAAGAAAATAGATAAAGAATTAAAGTCGTATCTCACATTCACTTCATAATATTAGTATTATTAATGGATTAATGAACGTGTATATGACGCAGTTTCCCCTTCAAACATCTTCCTCCCCCCCCCCCCCCCCCCGAATCTCGTCGTCAGGTTTCAGTTAACCTCACACACCAATCCTCTATTGTTCACCAGATCTTATCAATTAATAAACGCCTTTTGTCCGGCCTGTTCAGCACAGCAGTTGACGGGCGCCTTGGTAATCCCTAGCATTCATTGGCTCACACACTAATCGCACCCTTGTATCTCGCGGGCCGATCAAATATGGAGGAGGTAACGAGACTATTAATATTATTGGGAGGGGAGACCACACTAAACTGAGGTGTGGACGCTCGCACTGGCTGTAATGTTGGTACATCTGTTTTAATGTAAGTATTCAGTGTTCCTAACTCCTGGTGCTGATTTTACTGTTGTCGCTGTAGTAATATCATTTTTGTGGTTTTTTTTATATGTTATTGTTTATGTTATAATTGTTACTTTTGGTAGAATAATTGTTTTTGTTACTTTTGATGTCTTTCATGATCCAGTGTTGTTCAATATGGTAATGGTCGTCTTACTCTTTTAGGTAATGGGTTTTTTAGTGTTGTTGGTGTTGCTTATTATGCCATTGTGGCTCTTTCTAGAACTATTCTATTTCTTGTGTGTTTGTTTTTATATGCAATCGCTTGTTTGTATTTGCTTATTTGCATTGTACAGTTTCGTATACAGGAGTTGGTCAAGGGAAGGGGAGGAGAAATCATTGAAACCGCTGAGACAATGATAATAAAAAGGTCAGACCAAGTGTTGTATATAAGAATGTGTTGTACCTGAGAGAACTGAGAGTTTTTGAGTTATTTGCATATTATATTCATGCCACATTAGTCGAAGTCTCATAAAACTGATTACAGCTGATGTAAATCTTTTCATATACGAGTCCGTCGACACAGTTTTGAATTAGATATTTTATATCCCTGGGGATAGGAGAGAAAGAATACTTCCCACGTATTCCCTGCGTGTCGTAGAAGGCGACTAAAAGGGGAGGGAGCGGGGGGCTGGAAATCCTCCCCTCTCATTATTTTTTTTTTTTAATTTTCCAAAAGAAGTAACAGAGAAGGGGGCCAAGTGAGGATATTCCCTCAAAGGCCCAGTTCTCTGTTCTTAACGCTACCTTGCTAACGCTTGAAATGGCGAATAGTTTGAAAGAAAGAAAGAATAATAATCATAATAATGATAATGAATAACAATAATAACAATGATAATATGTCTCCTACTATTCTCACAACTACATATATTATAATTACCACCCTAGCTATTGCTCGTCCATCATTAATGAGAGCAGCGGCAGTAACAGTTATCGTACATAACATCATTACTACAACACCCACCGTTACAACATTAAACTAAATACCCCGCAAAACGTTTTCTTCGTTTTAAGTCTGAGACTTAAAAAAAAAAAAAAGAAAAAAGAGTTTTCTCCATTAACTGTAGGTTCCCCTACTGCTCACCTTGAGGGAACATCACTTGCCCTGCAGCTGTCACCCCTTCCCTTGGCCATATATCTCACAGCTCTTTCCACCCTTCCCTTCATCGCCCGCCTCACCGCTTTTTTCCCCACCCCACCTTTTCCTAACCTTCCTCAAGGCTTTTTAATACAGTTTCCCCTCATATGGCCCCGCTTCCAGGAAGTAAGACAGTGTGAAGACACACACACAAAAGCAAAAAATGGGATTCTGAGAGAACAAGTGTGTCATATTATACCATTGTAGGTCTTGTGTTATGGTGTTGGAATCTCCGTTTTCTCTCTACCTGTTTCTCGTTTTTTTTTTCATATCTTCCCGCTTTCTCTTTGTTCGGATTTCATTCTATCGTTACTCTTATTCTATTCTCTCTTCTTATCTCCTGCAATTCGCTCGTTGTTTTGAGAGAGTAATGTAACACCTCTCTTGTTTATGCAGATTGGTGTGTTACTTAACACTTGATTTGCGACAGAGACAAGACGTAAAACAAGATAGGGAAAGAATATACAACGTATTATACAGACTGTATTAAGACACCAGAATGATAGACTCATTGATGAGTATTCGCGAGTCATCAGTGAATAGACTCATTGATGAGTATGACCCATTGATGAGTATTCGCGAGTCATCAGTGAATAGACTCTTTGATGAGTATGACTCATTGATGAGTATTCGCGAGTCGTCAGTGAATAGACTCATTGATGAGTATTCGCGAGTCATCAGTGAATAGACTCATTGATGAGTATGACCCATTGATGAGTATTCGCGAGTCATCAGTGAATTGATAGACACAAAACCGTTTTCTTTATTATGTATATACTCAGTCTGGATCTGTAGGTCTATTATTGTCTATTTCAGATGTATTTATGGATGGGTTCTATATTTCAGTACGCTGTGATAAGAAACTTTTATGTTTCTTTTGTCTTTTTTCTCGAGGGCAGGATAATGTCTATCTTCAACAGTAGTTCATGAATCAGTAAGTCCTCCTATTTACGTAAATACAAACAAACAAACAAACAAAGAATTGATATGAGCTAAATATACAATTACCCCAATCTTCTTTGTTAATCCTTATCCCATCTCTGTAGTATCCATTCATCATGTCTCACGTTTTCTTTTGTAAGTTTTATTTTTTCTTTTTTTCTCTTTTTTTGTGTATCTGTCTAACTTCTGTCCGTCTGGTGTTTCCTTCCCCCCTTCTTTCATGGCCTCCGTGAAGACAAGGGTCATGATTTTAATCTCCTTCATCCCCATGTTCCTTCCTTCTTCCCTCCATATCAGTTCTCATCTGTTGGGTTTTCTGTGTAGCGTTTGTATAATAACCCTTCTCTCGTTTCTCTCATTTCTCTCCCTATGTCTCAGTCGCTCTTCCTTCACTTCTTTCACCGAATGTCTCTTTCTTAATCATACACCCTATCTTCATTCATCTTTTCTTTTTCTTTTTTTTAATAACCCTTCTCTCGCTTCTCTCATTTCTTTCCCTATGTCTCAGTCGCTCTTCCTTCACTTCTTTCACCGAATGTCTCTTTTTTAATCATACACCCTATCTTCATTCATCTTTTCTTTTTTTTTTAATAACCCTTCTCTCGCTTCTCTCATTTCTTTCCCTATGTCTCAGTCGCTCTTCCTTCACTTCTTTCACCGAATGTCTCTTTCTTAATCATACACCCTATCTTCATTCATCTTTCCTTTTTTTTCTTTTTAATCATGTTGACTGTGTTTATTCCTCTCGCCCCAGCTTCTTTCGTTTTTCTTTCGTTTCTTTCACTTCCTTCGTTTGATTTTTCCATCTTGGTGTGTTGCATGGTGTATAGATGCCTTACTGGCTTTTAGAATCTTACCACCATCATCTGCCTCCTTCTATCTCCACTTCACTACGTCAGACAGTCATGATGCGTACCCACACTTCACTCTACGTGTCGCATTAATGTGACTTATTCCCGCTTCAGTACCCTCCACCACTTCACAACCGCCACTTCAGAGCCCCGCTTCACTATACTCACTTCACTATCCCTTCTTCACCATCCCCACTTCGCTACCCATATATCACTACTACCCCCCCCCCCCCCCGCTTCATGATCTCCATTTCACCACCCCCCACTTCACTATTCCCCCCCTCCTCCCCACTTCACCATACATCATCCACTAACTGGCTCCTCCTCCTCCACTCCCCACGCCCGTCGCTTCTCATTAACCCATCGTTCCTTGAAATCCCTCTTCCCTCTCCATCCCTCTAACCCACCGCAGCCAGTCAGCCCCTCCATTCCCCTCCCTATACTCCCTTCCCTCCAACCACCATACCTCCCTCCCGCTGGTTGTAAATCCCTACTCTCTCTCTCTCTCTCTCTCTCTCTCTCTCTCTCTCTCTCTCTCTCTCTCTCTCTCTCTCTCTCTCTCTCTCTCTCTCTCTCCCCCGCGCCCCCCACCATAACGTCTTCTGGCATGGGGAAACAGAGTGAGTGTCGAGTAAGCCTGGCTATTTTATGACCTCATTAAGGCACGCCTGGAAATGGTCACTCACTAGCGCTGGTCACTCCACACATGGCACTGGTCACTCCCTGGTGCTGGTCACTCCACACATGGCACTGGTCACTCCCTGGCACTGGTCACTCCATACATGGCACTGGTCACTCCCTGGCACTGTTCACTCCACACATGGCACTGGTCACTCCCTGGCACTGGTCACTCCCTGGCACTGGTCACTCCATACATGGCACTGGTCACTCCCTCACTTCTCACATGGCACTGGTCACTCCCTGGCACTGTTCACTCCACACATGGCACTGGTCACTCCCTGGCACTGTTCACTCCACACATGGCACTGGTCACTCCCTGGCACTGGTCACTCCCTGGCACTGGTCACTCCACACATCGCACTGGTCGCTCTCTGGCACTGGTCACTCCCTGGTCACTCTCTGCCTACTAGTTCGAAGTCAGTTGATTATTCTGGTAACACCATGTTACGAGCTCCTGAGAAACGAATCTCTGAAACTGAAACAGTAACACAGGGGAAACTGAAACAGTAACACAGGGGAAACTGAAACAGTAACACAGGGAAACTGAAACAGTAACACGGAAAATAAAACAGTAACACAGGGAACTGAAACAGTAACACAGGGAAACTGAAACAGCAACACAGGGAAACTGAAACACAAGAGATGCCAAGATCTGTATCGAAAAATATCGATCCTATTTCTTAAAGGTTTGGAATCGTCTTCGAATATTTGCAAGCTTTCGAACTCAGCAATCAGATAACTCGCAGTTTCAGAACCTGCAAGTGTCCATATGCAAAGATTCGAATCTCCAAGCTTTGAGTTGTCTTTCATTCACAAATATCGACCTGTATTTGTATGAATATTTGTAGACAGAGCACTTCAACATGAGCATAGGTAAGGGGTACATACGTGGAACATTCAATAACCAAAGGATTCGAAAAAATATGGAACATTACAACACTCCAAAGCTCTGAATCTATAAACTTTCCGCTTTGAATATCTGAAGATCTGACATTCGAATATCTGAAGATCTGAAAACGTATGATTCCAAGACATTCCGAATATCTGAAGATCTGAAAACATATATGGTTCCAAGATATTCCGAATATCTGAAGATCTGAAAACAATGAACACTAGAACGGGTTCGACTCTAAGGAGTCTGACGCTTCAGAAGACCACGAAGCTTCGGAGCATCAGGTTCGGAACATCAGGTGTGTCACTGACACTCGGTCGTCTAAGATGAAGAACCCTTGCTCGTTGCACCAGTTTTGTCAGTGAACCTTAAGGTCACACGAGACGCCAAGCCCATTTCCTCCCTTATTTCCCTCCCCATTTTATTTTTTCCTTTTTTTTTTTTTTTTTTCCATGTAAACCCAAAGAAACCGAAAAGATGTGGCCTCAGATAGACGTCTGAGCCAGGACCAGTATTTCTCTCGGGCGAAGCCAAGCGTGTTATAGGCCGCCTGGTGTCGGGTTTCGTAAGGAAGACAGACCGAAGCGTTTCCGATGCCTCGTCCACGTTCACGGAGGCTTCTAATACCTTACCATCACATGAACACAAGGGATTAAACCTATATCAATAAAACGAAAAAATAAAAGCCTTTAACATATACTTCCCTATAGAATACTCTCATTTATATTCAATATTTTTTTAACATAATCATACGTATTACATTTATCTTGTCGCTAATACACTTCTCGCCAGCTGAAGGACAGACATATGTTTCGAAACCTCAAATGGCGAAGACAAATGTATGTTGATCACTAATGAAGTCACGTACAGTAATGCGAACACAGTCTTATATACTGGACAGCAAAGAAGGATTTAAGCTCATTTACATCCTCTGTAAAACAGTGTAAATTATTTACTTATCGTTACTGTAGAGACTCGTAGGTAAGTTAGTGGGTGACTTAATACATCTGAAACATGAGGGTTACCGCTGTGTGTCCTGAAGGCAGATGAAACTACCAAATACAAAGGGGATTTATCCTGGAATAACGACCATCGTGCACCTGGAAGAGATTTTGGGCAAGAGGAGACAATAACCCGCTTATGAGCCAAGTGCCATTTGGAAGTCTGAGTCTCAGACCCGCGAAGAAAACGGGGGACCGACCCACCTCCACTCCTTGGAGGTCCCCCCCCCCCCCCCCCCATCCACACACACACACACACACACACACACACTGAAGGGGAAGAAGGGGGGTGGGGGGGAATTCTACAGAGACACTCTGGGTAATACCCATTAAATAAGGGGGATAAAAATCACCCCTTATCATCCCCCTCCTCTTCTCCCCATCTCCCCTCCTCTCCCCCTCACTTTAAACCCTAACAGCAGCTGCTTCTACAGCCTCTCCGTCAGGAAGGTCCTCCCGCCTGCCACATTCGTGAGACACCCCCCCACCGAACACGTGGTGCCTCAAGGTTAAAAGACATCTGTCGAGGTGGCGTTCTGAACCCACACACACACACACGCACACACACACATCCACACACACACACACACACACACACACACACACACACACACACACACACACACATCTGGATGAAGGGCGCATCATAGTAGACATTCACCTTTTCCATACACATTGTTGTCCTTGGAGACAAACTCTCTCACTCTTGGTCTGTGCCGAGAGAGAGAGAGAGAGAGAGAGAGAGAGAGAGAGAGAGAGAGAGAGAGAGAGAGAGAGAGATGCGTGACTGATGGCCACATGTGGCCCATACTGGGCCCCTACGCCTACGCGCTTCCGTTCCTCTTGGCTTTTTTGTTTATACTTATGGTCGTGCCGTCTCTCATACCCCTGTGGTGCCCCATTCTGTCCCCTGGTGCCCCATGTTGTCCTCTGGTGCCCCATTCTGTCCCCTGGTGCCCCATGTTGTCCTCTGGTGCCCCATTCTGTCCGCTGGTGCCCCATTCTGTCCCCTGGTGCCTCATGTTGTCCTCTGGTGCCCCACTTTGTCCCCTGGTGCCTCATTCTGTCCGCTGGTGCCTCATTCTGTCCGCTGGTGCCCCATGTTGTCCTCTGGTGCCCCATTCTGTCCCCTGGTGCCCCATGTTGTCCTCTGGTGCCTCACTTTGTCCCCTGGTGACTCATTCTGTCCGCTGGTGCCTCATTCTGTTCTGTGGTGCCCCATTCTGTCCGCTGGTGCCTCATTCTGTCCCCTGGTGCCCCATGTTGTCCTCTGGTGCCCCATTCTGTCCCCTGGTGCCCCATGTTGTCCTCTGGTGCCCCATTCTGTCCCCTGGTGCCCCATGTTGTCCTCTGGTGCCCCATTCTGTCCCCTGGTGCCCCATGTTGTCCTCTGGTGCCCCATTCTGTCCCCTGGTGCCCCATGTTGTCCTCTGGTGCCCCATTCTGTCCCCTGGTGCCCCATGTTGTCCTCTGGTGCCCCATTCTGTCCGCTGGTGCCCCATGTTGTCCTCTGGTGCCCCATTCTGTCCCCTGGTGCCTCATGTTGTCCTCTGGTGCCCCATTCTGTCCCCTGGTGCCTCATGTTGTCCTCTGGTGCCCCATTCTGTCCCCTGGTGCCCCATGTTGTCCTCTGGTGCCCCATTCTGTCCCCTGGTGCCTCATGTTGTCCTCTGGTGCCTCATTCTGTCCGCTGGTGCCTCATGTTGTCCTCTGGTGCCCCATTCTGTCCCCTGGTGCCCCATGTTGTCCTCTGGTGCCCCATTCTGTCCCCTGGTGCCCCATGTTGTCCTCTGGTGCCCCATTCTGTCCCCTGGTGCCTCATGTTGTCCTCTGGTGCCCCATTCTGTCCCCTGGTGCCCCATGTTGTCCTCTGGTGCCCCATTCTGTCCCCTGGTGCCCCATGTTGTCCCCTGGTGCCCCATGTTGTCCCCTGGTGCCCCATGTTGTCCTCTGGTGCCTCATGTTGTCCTCTGGTGCCCCATTCTGTCCCCTGGTGCCCCATGTTGTCCTCTGGTGCCTCATGTTGTCCTCTGGTGCCCCATTCTGTCCCCTGGTGCCCCATTCTGTCCCCTGGTGCCCCATTCTGTCCTCTGGTGCCCCACTTTGTCCCCTGGTGCCTCATTCTGTCCGCTGGTGCCTCATTCTGTCCGCTGGTGCCCCATTCTGTCCCCAGGTGCCCCATTCTGTTTTCTGGTGCCCCATGTTGTCCTCTGGTGCCCCATTCTGTCCCTTGGTGCCTCATTCTGTTCTCTAGTGCCCCATTCCTTCCCCAGATGCCGCATTCTGTTTTCTCGTTCTGTCCCCTGGTACCCCATGTTGTCCTCTGGTGCCCCATGTTGTTTTCTGGTGCCCCATGTTGTCCTTTGATGCCCCATGTTGTCCTCTGGTGCCCCATGTTGTTTTCTGGTGCCCCATGTTGTCCTTTCATGCCCCATGTTGTCCTCTGGTGCCCCATGTTGTTGTCTGGTGCCCCATGTTGTCCTCTGATGCCCCATTCTGTCCGCTGGTGCCCCATTCTGCCCCCAGGTGCCCCAATTGTCTCCTGGTGCCCCATCTGTCTCCTGGTGCCCCATGTTGTCCTCGAGTGCCCCAGTTGTCTCCTGGTGCCCCATCTGTCCTGTGGTGCCCCCCTCGTGCTGTTTCCTCGTGCCCTCCTGTGTCCAACGGCGTCCCTCCTCCTCTGTCGTGTCCTGTGGCTCCCCCACCCTGCCATGCCCCCACGCTCTCCATCCTTCCTCCATCGATATGCTCCTCTTCTCCCTACCAGCGTCAACGCGATTTGTGCGTATTGCGTATTGCGTATTGTACGCGCTAAAGATCGTGACAGTTTCCACATGTAAACGCTAGCTAGTGTGGTGAGGGTAGACCTACCTACAGCTAGTGTGGTGAGGGTAGACCTACCTACAGCTAGTGTGGTGAGGCTAGACCTACCTACAGCTCGTGTGGTGAGGGTAGACCTACCTACAGCTAGTGTGGTGAGGCTAGACCTACCTACAGCTCGTGTGGTGAGGGTAGACCTACCTACAGCTAGTGTGGTGAAGGTAGACCTACCTACAGCTAGTGTGGTGAGGGTAGACCTACCTACAGCTAGTGTGGTGAGGGTAGACCTACCTACAGCTAGTGTGGTGAGGGTAGACCTACCTACAGCTAGTGTGGTGAGGGTAGACCTACCTACAGCTAGTGTGGTGAAGGTAGACCTACCTACAGCTAGTGAGGTGAGGGTAGACCTACCTACAGCTAGTGTGGTGAGGGTAGACCTACCTACAGCTAGTGTGGTGAGGCTAGACCTACCTACAGCTAGTGTGGTGAGGGTAGACCTACCTACAGCTAGTGTGGTGAGGCTAGACCTACCTACAGCTAGTGGGGTAAGAGTAGACCTACCTACAGCTAGTGTGGTGAGGGTAGACCTACCTACAGCTAGTGTGGTGAGGCTAGACCTACCTACAGCTAGTGTGGTGAGGCTAGACCTACCTACAGCTAGTGTGGTGAGGGTAGACCTACCTACAGCTAGTGTGGTGAGGCTAGACCTACCTACAGCTAGTGTGGTGAGGGTAGACCTACCTACAGCTAGTGGGGTAAGAGTAGACCTACCTACAGCTAGTGTGGTGAGGGTAGACCTACCTACAGCTAGTGTGGTGAGGCTAGACCTACCTACAGCTAGTGTCGTGAGGCTAGACCTACCTACAGCTAGTGTGGTGAGGCTAGACCTACCTACAGCTAGTGTGGTGAGGCTAGACCTACCTACAGCTAGTGTGGTGAGGGTAGACCTACCTACAGCTAGTGTGGTGAGGCTAGACCTACCTACAGCTAGTGTGGTGAGGCTAGACCTACCTACAGCTAGTGTGGTGAGGCTAGACCTACCTACGTATTAGAGACATCAAAGATAATTTATGTTACCTTTCTCGCAGCTGAGGAGGCGCAGATGTGATGTCAGTCGTGGATTTCAGCGAAATGTTTATCGAAGTCTAATGTACACTATATTATGGTATATAATTTACACTATATTATGGTATATAATTTACACTATATTATGGTATATAATTTACACTATATTATGGTATATAATTTACACTATATTATGGTATATAATTTACGCTATATTATGGTATATAAATTACGCTATATTATGATATATGATTTACACTATATTATGATACATAATTTACACTATAGTACGTAATTTACACTAAATCATGATATATAATATGCACCATATCGTGATATCTAATTTATACTATATTATGATACATAATTTACACTATAGTACATAGGTTACACTAAATTACATAATTTACACTATATCATAATATATAATTTACAGTATATTATAATATCTAATTTACACTATATTATGATACATGATTTACACTATATTATGATACATGATTTACACTATTTTGATATATAGTTTACAGTGTATTATGATGTATAATTTACACTATTTTATATATGATTCACTCAATATGATAATATATAATTTACACTACCTTATATATGATTTACACTCTATAGTAATATAAAATCTACACTATATAATATATAATCTACACTATTTTGTTTATAAAATTTACACTATTTCATATATGAGTTACACTATATGATAATATATAATTTACACTATTCTATATATCATTTACACTATATAATAATATATAATTCATACTTTTATATATAAGATTTACACTATATTTTGATATAGTGTAAAACATCTCTACCCCGAGGGTGAAGGTGGCCTGTGTTGTGGCAGGTGATGGCCAGCCTCGAGGATACACGAGCGAAGAAACAAATGTTGACAAAGAATGATTAGACCACCCTCCAACCTCCTACTCCAACCTCCTCCTCCAACCCCCACCTTCTCCTACTCCTTCTCCTCCTCCTCCAACCTCCTCCTCCTCCTCCTCCTCCTCCTCCTCCTCCTCCAACCTCCTCCTACCTCCACCTTCTCCTCCTTCTCCTCCTTCTCCTCCTCCTCCAACCTCCTCCAACCTCCACCTCCTCCAACCTCCTCCTCCTCCTCCTCCTCCTCCTCCTCCTCCTCCAACCTCCTCCTCCTCCAACCTCCTCCTTCTCCTCCTCCTCCTTCTCCTCCTCCTCCAACCTCCTCCACCTTCTCCTCCTCCTTCTCCTCCTCCACCTCCTCCACCTCCAACCTCCTCCTCCTCCTCCTCCACCCTCCTCCTCCTCCAACCTCCTCCTCCTCCTCCTCCTCCTCCTCCTCCTCCTCCTCCTCCAACCTCCTCCAACCTCCTCCTCCTCCAACCTCCTCCTCCTCCTCCTCCTCCTCCTCCTCCTCCTCCTCCTCCCCCTTCTCCTCTTCCTCCTCCTCCTCCCTTCCCCGTTCATCCCAGAGGAGTTGGAGGTTGTGGTGGTGTGTGTGTGTGTGTGTGTGTGTGTGTGTGTGTGTGTGTGTGGGGTGGGGGGGGGGGGACTCCCTTAACAACCACCATCCCCCCCCTATCCTAGGTCGTGAGGGGAGGGTGTTTTTGTCTGTTTTCCCCCCGTGACCTGTGATCTTACCACGTGTTCTGCATGTCCCTGACACACACACACACACACACACACACACACACACACACACACACACACACACACGTGTTTCTCTCTCTCTCTCTCTCTCTCTCTCTCTCTCTCTCTCTCTCTCTCTCTCTCTCTCTCTCTCTCTCTCTCTCTCTCTCTCTCTCCTAACAACTGTGACCTGACCCGTTGTCACTGGCGACTTTTCCATTTCCTACAAAATAACTTGAATGAAGATTTTCCCTTATTATTATTATTATTATTATTATTATTATTATTATTATTATTATTAGTATATTATTATTGTTGTTGTTGTTGTTGTTATTATTATTATTATTATCATTATTATCATTCTCGTTATTATTATTATTTATTTTTTTATTATACTTTGTCGCTGTCTCCCGCGTTTGCGAGGTAGCGCAAGGAAACAGACGAAAGAAATGGCCCAACCCCCCCCCATACACATGTATATACATACGTCCACACACGCAAATATACATACCTACACAGCTTTCCATGGTTTACCCCAGACGCTTCACATGCCTTGATTCAATCCACTGACAGCACGTCAACCCCGGTATACCACATCGCTCCAGTTCACTCTATTCCTTGCCCTCCTTTCACCCTCCTGCATGTTCAGGCCCCGATCACACAAAATCTTTTTCACTCCATCTTTCCACCTCCAATTTGGTCTCCCTCTTCTCCTCGTTCCCTCCACCTCCGACACATATATCCTCTTGGTCAATCTTTCCTCACTCATTCTCTCCATGTGCCCAAACCACTTCAAAACACCCTCTTCTGCTCTCTCAACCACGCCCTTTTTAATTCCACACATCTCTCTTACCCTTACGTTACTCACTCGATTATTATTATTATTAGTAGTAGTAGTAGTAGTAGTAGTAGTAGTAGTATTAGTATCATTATTTCTCCTTCTCATCAACTCTCTCTCGGTTTGGACGTTTTGGGCGGTGACAGGATATTCTCCAACATGATGAAAATATCCATGATTAAACCCGCAACTTTTCTCCGTTGACCAGTCAATACGTCCAGATTAAACTTAGGTTCCTCCTAAGTCGACTCGGGTCGTTACTATGAGACGTGAGCTGACGCCCTCCGGCTTTTATCAACGGCCTCTGTGTCCACTTCTTCAGCGCCAAGTGTCTCAGAAGACTCACATCCGCTCATAGATTCTCACGACGCCCTCTGCCAGGGGACTATCACTCACCTTGACTCTCTGTCATCTACCAGTCTACCGTAGATGGCTCAGCCTCGGTACTCAAATGGTATGAGATCTTTTTGGTGTGTCTACCATCGAGAGGTTCTTTTGACCTGGGTCCTCACAGTCTTGGAACATCAGACATCCTCATACTTTACCAGGACTTGTATGTGGACAGGTAGGGTGGGAGGTGCTGACCACCTTGTATGTGGACAGGTAGGGTGGGAGTTGCTGACCACCTTGTATGTGGACAGGTAGGGTGGAGGTGCTGACCACCTTGTATGTGAACAGGTAGGGTGGGAGTGTTGACCACCTTGTATGTGAACAAGTAGGGTGGGAGGTGTTGACCACCTTGTATGTGAACAGGTAGGGTGGAGGTGCTGACCACCTTGTATGTGAACAGGTAGGGTGGAGGTGCTGATCACCTTGTATGTGAACAGGTAGGGTGGGAGTGTTGACCACCTTGTATGTGAACAGGTAGGGTGGAGGTGCTGACCACCTTGTATGTGAACAGGTAGGGTGGAGGTGCTGATCACCTTGTATGTGAACAGGTAGGGTGGAGGTGCTGATCACCTTGTATGTGAACAGGTAGGGTGGAGGTGCTGATCACCTTGTATGTGAACAGGTAGGGTGGAGGTGCTGATCACCTTGTATGTGAACAGGTAGGGTGGAGGTGCTGATCACCTTGTATGTGAACAGGTAGGGTGGAGGTGCTGATCACCTTGTATGTGAACAGGTAGGGTGGGAGTGTTGATCACCTTGTATGTGAACAGGTAGGGTGGGAGTGTTGACCACCTTGTATGTGAACAGGTAGGGTGGAGGTGCTGATCACCTTGTATGTGAACAGGTAGGGTGGAGGTGCTGATCACCTTGTATGTGAACAGGTAGGGTGGAGGTGCTGATCACCTTGTATGTGAACAGGTAGGGTGGAGGTGCTGATCACCTTGTATGTGAACAGGTAGGGTGGGAGTGTTGATCACCTTGTATGTGAACAGGTAGGGTGGGAGTGTTGACCACCTTGTATGTGAACAGGTAGGGTGGGAGGTGGTGATCACCTTGTATGTGGACAGGTAGGGTGGGAGGTGGTGATCACCTTGTATGTGAACAGGTAGGGTGGGAGGTGGTGATCACCTTGTATGTGAACACGTAGGGTGGGAGGTGCTGACCAACATGCCTGACTACACTCTGCTAACGCAGGTTGGATGCCTGGGCAAGCCCCTGGTAAGGCTAGCGCGGCTGGTGTCTGTCTATAGGACCAACTGGCACATCCACTCCCTGCAGGAAAATGTGAGTGCGTGATCCAACACCGTCTACCTTGACCTGTATAATAGCATTCCTGTGGCGCTAAGGTGTTACAATCCTCTAACTGGAATTGCATGCTTGAATCCTCTGTGGCTCCTTATCAGCTCTTTTAAACGCCCTTATCAGCTCTTTTAAACGCCTTTATCAGCTCTTTTAAACGCCCTGATCAGCTTTTTAAACGCTCTTATCAGCTCTTTTAAACGCCCTTATCAGCTTTTTTAAACGCCCTTATCAGCTTTTTAAACGCCCTTACCAGCTTTTTTTTAAACGCCCTTATCATCTATTTTAAACGCCCTTATCAGCTCTTTTAAACGCCCTTATCAGCCATTTTAAACGCCCTTATCAGCTCTTACAACGCTCTCGGGAGAGAGAGAGAGAGAGAGAGAGAGAGAGAGAGAGAGAGAGAGAGGAGAGAGAGAGAGAGAGAGAGAGAGAGTTCTGCAAGAATCCATTCCCTTACGATCATACACCTAATGGTCCCCTTGTGTATATCCAGTTTCTATGGATACCTTCCCTCGCTCGCTGGCTACAGGCGTCGTGACCATGTTTGGTCGCTTTGTTATGTACGTTGGTCTGATGGCAGCATCCTCCCACCAACGAGTTTCACAGACCTCATCGTCCTAAGGGCAATAGCACGCGAGTTCTCTTGGTCCGCCAGGGAGATGCAGGGAAGACCTGGCTGGTGTACTGTTAGACATCAAGATCTCCTTTGGGGCTCAAGAAGAAATACCAGGGAACGGGAAAGTGCTCAAAGGTGTATTTTGAGCAGTGTGACACTGTGGCCTCCAAGACGTGTGTCTAGGTTCAAGGGCCACGTCCGTCAAGCAGTAGGAGTGTTTGACCCTCTGAGCATCCCAAGTGTTGACCCTGAGCTAAAGTATTGGTGATCAGGGATCTCGAAGAGTGTATCTTCACTTCACTGACACTGATGCACTTTGATTATCCATCTTTTTACAATCCTTTTATTATCTTTTTTTTTTTACTGATATCCTTTTACTTATTGTCTCGTGGTAATTCTCGATACAGTTACAGATCCTGTAAGATTACCTGTCCTGTATTTTGTATTCCCTAAGCAACCTTTTTTCCTATCACAACCACAGCAAAGTTGTTCCCGTGCATTGTATACTGTTATGAATTTCCTTTTATCATACCTTCAAAAGGAAATGTTTTTTTTTTTCGTTTTGTGTAGTGCCCCTTGATGTACCATTGCGTTTTCTCTTATAGATTTGAGGGAATTATGTAAATTTTTATTCTTTTTTATTATGTCAGTGGCATTATCTTTCTATGAATTATTATCAGAATATTGTAAAGATTATAGTTATCACTTTTCTGTATAGAGACGTGGTTGTTATGTTAGCACAATGATTCTGGGAGCTGGAGCTAAATTGCTGGAACGCTGAGTTGCCAACTTAGCGCTTTTGGCGCTAGATCTAGCGTTATTGATACGAGATCTTTTCTTTGATCAGCGATGGTCAAGCTCCATTGAAATTAATACAGCCAAGCCAGACTCGATGTCTGTCAATAGAATCTCCATTGAAATTGATAAGCCAGACTTGATGGTGGCTGTCAGTTGAATACGTCTTTATCACTATACTTCAGCAGCAGCAGCGGGTTGAACGTAAGACTTACTTTGAAATGGCAAGAAATGATGAAAGGTGTTACACAGCTCAGATCGTCTATGTCAATATACTGTGACAAGATAAACTATGCTTTCTTTATATTCCTGAAGCATATTCTTGGAGACGTTCAGCGAGTGGATGAAAAAATCCGAAGCGAAGGTACAGGATCCAACCCAAGTGATAAATGACCCGATTCAACTTATTGATTCCATAAGTTCTAAGGTCCTCATCCCAGGCAGGAAATCCAAAGAAAGGAGACTCAATAGAGAGAACTATTTAGACCCACACTCGTCCTTGGGGTAACGAGTTTGAAAAGGCGAGGGCTGTTAAAGCAATTATTAATAATTTGGCACGTCAAATTGCAGAAGTAATTCGAAGAACAATTTTTTCTTTGCTGTCGTTTTAGTAAGTCTAGCGCCTTTTTTTTTTTTCTTAGCGATTTTCGGGAGTGAATCTAGCGCCATCTGAAATTTTGAGTTGGCAACTCTGCTGAAACGTAGACTCGTTCTCTCTGTCTCTCCTCCTTGCCTGCTTGCTTATCGGACGTGCGCACACGTTTCTCAATATAATCAGGTTGTATTTGCCCATATTATTGTCATCTGTCGTTGATTCATTGTTGATTCAAAGGATAAGAGTATTGGCATTATTTGTAGAAGGAAAGAGAGCAGAACATTAATGATGAGATGTCAATTTCAGGTTCAGTTAGAATAAATGTTTCGTTGGCTCGTCCGCCATAGCGCCCACCTTGCCTTCGGATCATGATTTTTTTATTTTGTTGTAATTACCTGCCATGTATTGTTTCGCTGAGCATTTCAAGAATATAAATTGAGGTCTGGTGTTTAGATATGTCATTCTCTTGACCTTTTTTTTTAACCACCTAGAGGGAGCGGCGTCTACGTAGGCTAGTATATATATATCGAGCGAAACACTTCCATCACCAGGGGATAAGTTTGGGCTAGTGTGTTCAAGCGGTCGAGACCCCACTGAAGTTGAGGGGGTGATGGTGGGGAGGTCGTGGCAGTACTGAACGTGTGATGTGTGTGTGTGTGTGTGTGTGTGTGTGTGTGTGTCGCGCGCTCTGCACTGTACCTAAACGACTCCCGAGACTCGGTCTGTTTACTGTCCTGTGTTACCTTATTTTTTAGTACCAGTGACAGTGATGTAGATCTTCCTTCCTTACTGTGGAGGATTGAAGACCCCCTCTTAAGTCCCTAAGCCCCATTCAGGGGCCAACTGTTCTACACTCGTATGTCCATATGTATTGTACCCACTGGACGCTCTGGGTTTGCCTCAACCTAGCCCCCTCCTCCTCGCCATGCACCCTTCACCACCTGGATACTTTATTTATCTGTATAAATCCCGTAGACAAACAGACTTTCTGTCTAAAAGATATTTCGTGTCTCTCTGTAGGTGTATGTTGCATCTCTCTCCCTCCCTCTCTCTCTCTCTCTCTCTCTCTCTCTCTCTCTCTCTCTCTCTCTCTCTCTCTCTCTCTCTCCACACGTCTTCCAGTTGTTGTTTCCCTCCACACGTGTTGTCTGTTTCCATCCCTTCCTCCTCCTCCTCCTCCTCCTGTAGTGTTTCCCTTCTCTACCTCTCTTCCTTCGACTTATTTTCCTCCCTCTGTACTCCCTCCTGCTATGCGTACTCCCTCCGCACTTCCTCCTTCTAGAGTCCCTCCCTCCACATTCCTACCTTCCCTCCACACGCCCACCCTCTACAATCCCTCCCTCGACACTCCTTCCGTCCTCCACCAACACACCCACCCACCCACCCACACACCCACACACCCACCCACACCCACACACCCACACCCACACACCCCAGCCTCCACATGTTCACCTCACATCACAGTCTACTGGGCCTCTGCTATGAAAACATTTCACCAGAAGCTCAAAGTCTCTGGCGAGTTCCACTAATGTGTTTACCTTTTCAAAAACTGAAACTGCTACACGTTCAAGCGGAAGTGACGTTAAAATTAGCGTAGAAGGTGTTTAGCTTTATTTGTATAGGTGTCGAGAACCACACACACACACACACACACACACACACACACACACACACACACACACACACACACACACTATTAAGAGAGCTTAGTAACAGGGAGACGCTTAAAGCTTTGAATTTTCCCAGCTTGGAAAAGAAAAGAGTGAGGAGTGAGCTGATCACAACCTTAAAATGTTTTTTTTGTATAACATGACCTGGACAGTGAACCGCCCATCGAGCGATATAGGGAAAGAGCAATTAGAGGACAAGACATGAAATTGAATAAGAAACCATAAAAAGGATTTGAAATGCTTTCGTAGTGTGAGAGTGGCGGATGAATGGAATTAACTGACTGAGGACATGATTAATACAGACGCCATACATAGAGATACGGAGTTTTATTGAGGAGAATGCTCGAGTGATGGGGTGCCCACGATGGTAAACCTCGCTCCCCCCGTGCAGTATAGATATGTAATTATGAATACGTAGCCACACGGGAGTGATGGGGCCCCACTAATGTATTTCCCCTCCCCATTATAGGGCAAGTGGATCATTATGAATAAATGATTACTCACACTGAAAACAGACCACGATACGAATATTACCTTACAAGAAAATATGCTGTGTGTGTGTGTGTGTGTGTGTGTGTGTGTGTGTGTGTGTGTGTGTGTGACAGGAACCTGAATTTCGACATCGTCCCTAACCTGTCACCAGAGACAGTAAAAAAGACAGACCGTCTGCTGGCAAATATTGTAACTAGTCAAGTGATTGGATACGGAAATAATATTATTCATTATGCTGTTCACGTCCTACGTTAGACCACAGTAGAAATAGTACACTTCACAAGCTTGATCACCGCTCTTAAAAAAAGCACAAAGAACTGATAGAGAAGGTCTGTAGGAAGGTAACAAAGATGGTGCTAGAATCTGGAAAGCATTGCTACAGGGAAAAGGTTGGAGGCCTTAGATTTGTCCACCATGGAAGAGAGAAGAGAAAGAGGTGACCTGATCACAGCCTTTAAGTGTTTGAACCAGTTTGATGTCAGGAATGAACATGAGATTAAACAAGAGTTCCTCAGTAATCGTGTGGCTGTTGGCTTCCGAAGCGACATCTCCATCTTCCACTCCCTCTCACCTTTGGCGTTCCACAGGGCAGAAAGATGGGGACCCTCTCTTGTTTCCTCGTCTGTATAAGTGATGCCCCTGATGGACCACCACCATCTGCGTCGCCATCAAAGACACCAAGAAGACACAAGCCAATGCACGCTGTCCTCAACTTCCAACCTTGTCCCACACTTCGAGTCCCAGCGCACCCAACCCTCCAAGGTGTTCAGTCCACCCACCCTGTCGACGTAGCTCTGGACAACACATCGCTCCCATGAAATACAATTTCCAATAACCGCATCTGTAATCTTCGTAGAGGCCTTGTGCCTGAACACTCCACAACATCTAAACACCGTTCATTCTCCCCCAAAAGCCGCCAACGCCTCAACAGCCTGGGGGTCTTCCTCCTCACCTGTATCCACGACACAACAAGGAGGGCCCCACACACTAAACCAATACCCAGTGCCAGTCTGTGGGGCAGGATCCATCGCGTGATGCTCTGCCAGATATATACCACCTTAGATCTGTGTGTGTGTGTGTGTGTGTGTGTGTGTGTGTGTGTGTTGTAGGGGGGGAATAGCTTGGGGTGTGGTGGTGGCGGGGCGAGCCACACAAGTAATGAGTTAACCCATTAATATCTCTCCTCGCCTCGTACAGCTCGGGAGAAAATATTGTACCTGGTCTCTACCCGTTTAGTGTCAGGCTTTAGCGTATATTGTCTTGGTGTTTGTGGTTAAGCCCTGAACCTGAAGGGTACACAGATGTGTTATGAATAATGTTAATGATAGCGATGATAATGATGATAGTCATAATCATGGTGAAGATGATGATGGTAATGATTATGATGGTATTGTTATTATTATTATTATTATTATTATTATTATTATTATTATTATTGATAATATTATTATCATTATTAATCATGATCATGATAGTACGTTTTATCGAGTAATATACACAGCCAAAGGACAAAACTATAAAGAAATTACATGCAGTAAAGAAAGTGGGGTTATAACAAAAGACAGTGGCGTCAAACAGACAGTCTTTATGCAGAATTTAAGCGTGATTTAACATCTTCACAAGGGGCTGGGATGGGGCTGCTTTTGTGTCGGTTAGTATGAGATAGGATGGCCCCGATGATAGTCGTGGTGCCTAACGTAACCTAGGGGACAAGGGATCTCTGGTTATAAGAAGTGACGGTGGTGAGAATGGTGCAGTAGCTCCTCAAAGGTTAGTGTGAAGGCGAAAGCTAAGGAAGGGGTAGCACTACTGCTAAAGTAGGAGTTGTGGAAATGTGTCAAAAAAGTGTAAAGAATTGAGCCCCAGACTGATTTGGATAAAACCGAATGTGAATTAGGAGAAATAGGTGATTATTAGTACTTGTGCACCTGACCACGAGAAGATTGACGATTGGCTGATGAGTAAAATGAATGCGAAAGTGGATAATATGGCAGTTCATGGTATGACTGATGAGCATGTTGGATTCAGTAATGTGTATGGGACTGGTCAACAGCTTGTAGAGATGTGCACTGAAAAAGGATTGGTGACTGGGAATATATGGTCCAAAAACAGAAATCAACGTAAGAATACGTGGGTAAGTAAAATGGTGAGCGGGCACTATTGGATTACGTCCTAATTTATAGATGTGCAAAAGAGAGACTCTTGGATGTGAATGTGCAGAGAGGTGCAGCTGGTGGGATGTGTGACCGTTACCTGGTGAAGGCGAGTGTGTAGATTTGTAGAGGTTTTCGGAAAAGACAAAATAGTGCGGGTAGTAAGAGGGTGGTGAAAGTAAGTGGGCTTGGAAGAGACGTGTGTCAAGAAATACCAGAAGAGACTGGGTATAGAATGGCAAATGTTGAAAGCAAACGAAGTTAGGAGAGTGGGTGAGGAATGGGAGACATTTAGGGGTGCAGTGCTGGTATGTGCGAGAAAAGAGTATAGCATGCAGAAGGTGGCAAATGAGAAAGGGCAATGAGTAGTGGGATGACGAAGTAAAGTTGCTAGTGAGAGAAAAGTGTAAGGGCTTTGCTTACTTGGAAAGAGTGCGAGTGATTGAGAGATGTACAAGAGAAAGCGGCAGGAGGTGAAGAGGACAATGCAAGGGGATGAAAGTAAAAGGGTCAAAAGAGAGTTCGGGTGAGGGAGTATCGGTAAACTTTCAGGAAGAATAAAAAGACGTTTTGTAAGGAACTTAATAATGTGAGAAAAACAAATACATCAAATAGGAACATCTGTTAAGGGGAGCAAACAGGGAAGCGGTAATTGGTAATGATGAGGTGAGGAGATAGAGTGAGTGTTTTGAAGGATTGTTGAAGATAGGATGGCAGACATAGGGTATTTGGATCAGGGAAGAATGCAAAGTGAGTCACGACAGGTGATTTAGCGAAAAAAAAAAAAGGTATGGTTGAAAGCCTTGTGTGAGATGAAATATGGCGAGCCGGCTGAAGTGGATGGTATTACACTTAAATTTCAGAAGAAGGGCGGCAGGTGTGTTGATGATTTGTTATTCAGGATTTTCTGTGTATGTATGGACCATGGTGAGGTGCCTGAGAATGGATGAATGCATGTATAATGCCACTGAATGAAGGCAAGGGGATTAATTCGAGTGTTCAAATTACAGAGGCATAAGTTTGTTGAGTATACCTTGTAAGTTGTGTGAAAGACTGGTGCCTAAAAGGGTAGTGGCACACATAGAGCACTGGACTGGGGAGGAACAATGTAGATTCATTTATAGAGGACGTGTGGATCAGTTGTTTGAATCTGAAGAACGTGTGTGAGAAATACTATGAGAGACAGAAGAATTTGTATGTGGCATTTATGGATCTGGTAAAAGCTTACGATAAGGTTGATAAAGATGCTTTGTGGAAGGTGTTACGAAGATATAGTGTGGGAGGAAAGCTATTAGAAGTAGCGAGGAATTTCTAATCAAAAGAATAAGGTTTTTGTGCGAGTGGGTAGAAAGGAGAATGAGTGGTGTTGGGGGAAGATTGGTCTTGCAGCAGAGGTGTGTCATGTCACCATGGCTATTTAACTTGTTTATGAACGGGGTGGTGAGGGAGGGAGATGCAAGAGTCTCAGACACAGGTACAGGCATGCAGTATGAAAGGTGTGAGGGGACCTGGGAAATGAGACATTTGTTGTTTGCACTGATGGCAGATTTGAGAGAGAACTTCATAAGATGGTGGCTGGTTCGGGAGAGCGTGTGTGAAGGGAGGAAGTTTGGAGTAAATGTGAACAAAAGCAAGGTTGTTAGGGATGGCAGTACAAAGAGACTAGTTAGGTGGGGTATAGATTTTAATGAAGAAAAGATAGAGGAAGTAGGGGGCTTTAGATAACCGGGAGTGGACATGGTAGAGAATGGAGCCTTGAAAGCGGAGGTAAGCCATCGGGTGGGTAAGGGGGCAAAGGTTCTGGGAGTATTGAGTAATGAGCTGAAAGATAGTCCCAGCGATGTTGTATGGATGTGAAGATGTACGGAGGAGGATGGATGTGTGAGAAATTAGATGTTTGAGGGCAATATGTAATGTAAGGAGAGTTGATAGAGTATGTACTGATAGGAAAAGAGAGAGATAAGGTAATAAGAAGAGTGTGGATGAGAGAGCAGAAGAGAGTGTGCTGAAATGGTTTGGACACATGGAGAGGATAAGTGAGGAGAGGTTGAGGAAGAGGATTTAAATGTCAGAAGTAGAGGGAACAAGGGGAGCATTACACATGAGAGCTAGAGAATGGATGTGATCGAATGAGGCCTTTTCTTCGTGTGTTCCTGGCGCTACCTCGCTAACGAGGGAAACGGCAAGCAAATATGAAGGAAAACAAGAAATGGTTTGAGTAATTTTTTTCGTATATTTTTGCTATTCCCCGTGCGCGAGGTAGTTCCACAACAGATGGCTGATCCTTAGCGGAAGAAGAAAAGATCCTCATTTCGCTCCTCCTTTTGTTCCTTCTTTTGCAAAGTAATATAGGGAGGGTAGGGATTTCCAGCCCCCCTCCCGCCCTTCTTAGTCGCTTTCCTCCACACGCAGGGAGGACGTACGTGGGGAGTCTTCTCTCTCCCTGAGGAGAACAGAAGGGACAGGAGCGTATCTCCCCACCAGTCAGGAGGTGTTCGGGGCCTCCACCCACCCAGCCTCTCCGAGGGGGTCAACCGACCCTCTCTGCTGGTGTCCGTGACCTCGTCTGACCAGAGGTGCCGCTGATGCCACCTGACCCAGGGTGTGTTGGCCACTACGGCTCTTAAAACCACAGTTTTAGCCGTCGAGTTTCAAGATACATTACGACATTCATTACAGATATTGATGTTTTCTGCCAAAGAATATCTAAGATCTTGTTTACTCCCGCCGTCAGTGAGTTCATAACCCACCTCACCACAGTGATTGATGGCGAAGCGAAATAGTGATAGTCTAAGATTTATCTAGTTTTCTCGTCCCTCGTTCACCACACGAGCATCCACTAGAATCTAGAGGAACCATGAATCAGATATCACGTGGGTCGAGCTCTTCTTTTTCCCTTGGGGGACTGGAGTGATGCAGGGCGCTGCACTGATTCCTATATCATTTCCCACCTTCGTACGTCCACGCACTGAGAGACATGCCTCTCGTAATCTTGGCCAGCCACCCACCCAGGTAACACACGTGCCTCCTGTGTGTTTGGGTTATGACGATGGTTTGTTATTGCTGGCCCCTTCATACCTCGGTGAGCTGCCCCGAGGCGAAAGGATGGTCCATTCGTAAGCTGTATGGGTTTGGGTACAGCTAAGAATGTTGTTCAACTCCCAAGTGAACGTGAGGTGTTTCTCTTATCTTGCTACCATTGAGTAAAACCTTATTAAAAGATTACTCAGAGGAGCACTCGAGTGGTGATGGGATGTGTCTCTCTCTCTCTACTTGTGGTTTTCCCCCGTAGCTTCCTCAGTCTCCGTTCCATACGTCCCCGTCAAGAGTCATGTGATCGTGAGGGGAGTGCCATCGCCCGGACGTCTGGTCATGCGTGCCAGGGTGTTAAACCCTCAATGTCTTGGTCTGTCTCGCTGTGAAGTGCGATGCCAACGTTAGAAATGTAGCGCAAGACTTCATCCAAAGCGCCCGCGCCCTCCCTAACGACGACAGAAGTACCCTCTCTTGTGTTGTGAGTGGAGGAGGATGTGCGCCAAGCATGCACAGGCTAGGTGTCTGTACCGGCCGTTACGTACTAAAATTATAGATGTGCTAAAGAGAGAGACTCTTGGATATGAATGTGCAGAGAGGGGCAGCTGGTGGGATGTGTGACCATCACCTGGTTGAAGGCTACCTGTAGTGCAAGTTAAGGCTGGTGCTGTAGCTGTAATGTTTACGTCAATCTTCAGTCAGTGTCTTGAGGTGTCTGTCTGTCCGTGGCGGAAGTGGGACCCAGCCTGTACAGGACAATAATTATCTTTTAACACATGTATCTGGAAACACCTCCATCTTCTTCACAAATATCAGGACAGTGTGTGGTGAAAGATTATCATTTTCCTTTCCGTGCTTGGTCGCCATTTCCCACGTTGCCGAGATGAGGCCAGGAAGAGACGAAGGAAGTCCGCATCCACTCACATATATTCTCTATCTGTCTTGTGTAATGCACCGAAACCACAGCTCCCTATCTACACCCCAGGCTCCACAGAATTTTCCATGGTTTGCCCCAGACGCTTCACAACCCCTTGGTACCGTCCACTGACAGTACGTCGACCCCTGTATACCACATCGTTTCACTTCACTCTATCCCGTGATTAAAGATAGATTTAGTTTATGGGTGGAATATCTGTCTATGGATCTGAGGTGGTATAGAATCATGGGCTCACCTGATGAGTCAGGTGGTGTTGCTTGAATCAGGTGTTCTCTCAGTCAAGTTGTATGGTTCACATCAAGTGTAATTTGAGTCCGATTTTGTGACCTGGGTCAGGCGTGAGTTAAGTCAGACTTGTACCCGAACTGCCTCAGTCACCTAGTGGGAAATACAGGACCCACGGTTCGAACTCTCCGTCACAGCGGATCCACGTCAATCCAACGGCAGCGTCTCCACGCCAGTCCAACGGCAGCGTCTCCACGCCCATCCACGGCAGCGTCTCCACGCCAGTCCAACGGCAGCATTTCCACGCCAGTCCAACGGCAGCGTCTCCACGCCAATCCAACGGCAGCGTCTCCACGCCAGTCCAACGGCAGCGTCTCCACGCCAGTCCAACGGTAGCGTCTCCACGCCAATCCAACGGCAGCGTCTCCACGTCAATCCAACGGTAGCGTCTCCACGCCAGTCCAACGGTAGCGTCTCCACGTCAATCCAACGGCATCCCTTATGGAAGACATTTCCTTACCACCACAGTGTTCGCCACAATGCAACATAATGCTATACTGAAGAAGGTTTTGTGTGTGTGTGTGTGTGGGGGGGGGGGGGGGGGGGGGGGGGGGAGATGGCCGTTTGGTTGACAGAAGCTCGACTTTCCTCGTTAAATGAAGCATTAGAGGCAGGAAGTGGACCCCCGCGAAACGTGACACCACGTGACCACACGTGGTGGTGGTGGTGGGGATGGGGATGGAGAGAGGGAGAGGAGAGAGGATGGATAGGGAGGTGAGGGAGGATGGCATGAATGGAAGGGGAAGAGTCGGTGGGTTTTTTTTTTTTTTAACTCCCATGAATGGTGGAGATGGGGAGAGAGAGAGAGAGATATGGGTGGAGGAGGAGCAACTGGGGGAGAAAGACTGCATACAACCATGTTGAGGAGATGTGATGACCCATCACCCCATACATACTGCAGCCATGTTGTGATGTGATGACCCATCACCTCATACATACTGCAGCCATGTTGTGATGTGATGACCCATCACCCCATACATACTGCAGCCATGTTGTGATGTGATGACCCATCACCTCATACATACTACAGCCATGTTGTGATGTGATGACCCATCACCCCATACATACTGCAGCCATGTTGTGATGTGATGACCCATCACCCCATACATACTGCAGCCATGTTGTGATGTGATGACCCATCACCTCATACATACTGCAGCCATGTTGTGATGTGATGACCCATCACCCCATACATACTGCAACCGAGATGTGATGACCCATCACCCCATACATACTGCAGCCATGTTGAGATGTGATGACCCATCACCCCATACATACCCTACTCCCATTCCTACCCCGTCACCCCTCACTTATCACATGTTATCCTAACCTCATCTTTTACCATACCACCATTACAACGACTACCATGACTTGCCCACAACTAAGGTTGAAACTGGTGATTAGATATCTATCAAACTAAGATAGACAAGAGGCCCTTACAGTGATAAGGGTGTCAGAAATGGGACACAGCTAATGCAGTTGACCACAGTTCAGATGGTTAGGGTGTGTGACCCGATGTGTTTCTCTCTCTCTCTCTCTCTCTCTCTCTCTCTCTCTCTCTCTCTCTCTCTCTCTCTCTCTCTCTCTCTCTCTCTCTCTCTGACCACCAACCAGCTAGGGAACAAGGGAGTCTACGTATTACCCATGCTAACTACCTGGCCATCGGAAGGGTTAACTAGCACTTCAGTGGCTGTCTTAAGTGACACTCCCTCGGCGCCCAGGTCACTGTCTTGTATCCCTGCCTCACCCACACTTATTAGACAGCTGGCGCTCACCCCTCCTTCACACACACACACACACACACACACACACACACACACACAGAGCACTTGGCAATATATAAAACTGTCACGGCTCTTTCTTCGTAACCCTACATATTCCTGCGTGGAGCGCTACCCGCCAACCCACTACTGCCTTTTGGCAAAGCCTCGTCGTAAATGCTGAGTAAGTACCGCTCGTACTGTCTGCTCTGGTATACTAATGTTGTATGTGTTATATCTATGTATATCAGAGTACATGTGACAACTGACATGTCTGTTCATACACCATGACCCAGGATATGCATGCATGTACATCTCAGCTGCACTCAGCAGCATACAGCATAGTACAAATCTCAGCGCGTATGGACTTTCCCAGTACTTTCCCAGCACTTTCCCAGCACTTTCCCAGTACTTTCCCAGCTGGCCCAGAGATCAACAACATACAGGAAAGCATAAATCTCAGCGTGTGTGGACTTTCCCAGTACTTTCCCAGCACTTTCCCAGCACTTTCCCAGTACTTTCCCAGTACTTTCCCAGTACTTTCCCAGTACTTTCCCAGCACTTTCCCAGTACTTTCCCAGTACTTTCCCAGCACTTCCCCAGCACTTCCCAGCACTTTCCCAGTACTTCCCCAGCACTTCCCCAGCACTTCCCCAGCACTTTCCCAGTACTTTCCCAGCACTTTCCCAGTACTTCCCCAGCACTTCCCCAGCACTTTCCCAGTACTTCCCAGCACTTCCCCAGCACTTTCCCAGTACTTCCCCAGCACTTCCCCAGCACTTTCCCAGTACTTTCCCAGCTGGCCCAGTGATCAACAACACTTGCCTTTCTCTTCGGCGTATTGCCATAGAAGTACCTTGGGTCAATAGGGTCTTTTGCAACGTCTTGTATCAAGGTAATGTGAGGGATTTTATGGAGATGGAAGTTGAGGAACCCTTCAAGTATTGATCATCTGAGCTTCTGTTCAGTACAGTCTCAGTCAACTGAATTGAGCCAGCGTATACAGGTACGTGTGCGCATGCCTCGTACAGTGTACATGATAGATCTGTCAACAGAGCCACCGTAATAGACATGTCAACAGAGCCAACGTAATAGACATGTCAACAGAGCCAACGTAATAGACATGTCAACAGAGCCAACGTAATAGACATGTCAACAGAGCCAACGTAATAGACATGTCAACAGAGCCAACGTAATAGACATGTCAACAGAGCCAGCGTAATAGACATGTCAACAGAGCCAACGTAATAGACATGTCAACAGAGCCAACGTAATAGACATGTCAACAGAGCCAACGTAATAGACATGTCAACAGAGCCAACGTAATAGACATGTCAACAGAGCCAACGTAATAGACATGTCAACAGAGCCAACGTAATAGACATGTCAACAGAGCCAACGTAATAGACTTGTCAACAGTAGACCTGTCAATAGAGCCAATTCTTCTATTATGTTAGAGGTGAAAGTCAGTTTAAAAAGGAATTCTCTTTACCATTAGTTGACCGAGTTTCAGCTAACAGTCGTGAAATTTACCACAAAGTTGACTTTTTCTCTCTTTTCTTTTGTGACATTTCCCCACATTACATGTATGAGATCTGACCATATTTCCCACATTACATGTATTAGATCTGACCATATTTCCCACATTACATGTATGAGATCTGACCATATTTCCCACATTACATGTATGAGATCTGACCATATTTCCCACATTACATGTATGAGATCTGACCATATTTCCCACATTACATGTATGAGATCTGACCATATTTCCCACATTACATGTATGAGATCTGACCATATTTCCCACATTACATGTATGAGATCTGACCATATTTCCCACATTACATGTATGAGATCTGACCATATTTCCCACATAACATGTATGAGATCTGACCATATTTCCCACATTACATGTATGAGATCTGACCATATTTCTCACATTACATGTATGAGATCTGACCATATTTCCCACATTACATGTATGAGATCTGACCATATTTCCCACATTACATGTATGAGATCTGACCATATTTCCCACATTACATGTATGAGATCTGACCATATTTCCCACATTACATGTATGAGATCTGACCATATTTCCCACATTCCATGTATGAGATCTGACCATTGTGGAGGTTACCAGGTGTCATTTGTCATTGTAACCAATTTTTTGGCTTATATATATATTTTTTTTTCCGCCCCACATCAGCCACTGTTCATGGAAATTTGGCATAAGGGTTAATCTCTCTACTGATCACCTTGTTACGTCTCTACTGATCACCTCGTTACGTCCACTGATCACCTGGCTACGTCCACTGATCACCTTGTTACGTCTCTACTGATCACCTTGTTACGTCCATTGATCACCTTGTTACGTCCACTGACCACCTTGTTACGTCCACTGATCACCTTGTTACGTCCACTGATCACCTTGTTACGTCCACTGATCACCTTGTTACGTCTCTACTGATCACCTTGTTACGTCCACTGATCACCTTGTTACGTCCACTGATCACCTTGTTACTTCCACTGACCACCTTGTTACGTCTCTACTGATCACCTTGTTACGTCCACTGATCACCTTGTTACGTCCACTGATCACCTTGTTACGTCCACTGATCGCCTTGTTACGTCCACTAATCACCTTGTTACGTCCACTGATCACCTTGTTACGTCCAC
>NC_092224.1:93543783-93558783 GCF_036320965.1 Panulirus ornatus | reverse complement strand
ACCTTAAAGTGTTTCATTGCTCTGCTCAGACAATAACACCACGTCTCTGTATGGTACATGGTTGTGAAGAATGAATATAAATGCGTAATGTAGTCATATAGTACAGTATAGGTTACATAGCGATGATGATATATATTTCATTTACGTAAGTAGAGTATATGAATGGACACTATCATATTACATAGCCTAGCGGTTGTGCGCCCGCCTCCTACGCAGGGGACCCGGGTTCGATCCTGGCTGTTGGAGGTTAGTATGTTATATATTTATGTGAAGAAGTCTTGGTGTTACCAAGGTCCTCTGTCTAAAACTTCCTGCAATACAAGGCTGCGCTGCCTCTAAGTAGAGAGGAAATGAAGAAGTCTTTGCCATGAGAAGTTCTTTGACGAAACTGAACTAATGGTATAGCGTCGCCAAAGGTGACTTTTCACTCGTGGTGTAATTTCGAGCAGGCGGATTCTAGTAACACCCATCCCCCCCTCCTGTATGTATGTTCAGGCCTCGAGTACTCAAACTCTTTTCATCCATCCTTCCATCCCAATTTGGTCTCCCACTTCTCCTCGTTCCCTCCACCTCCGACACATATATCCTCTTGGTCAATCTTTCCTCACTCATTTTCTCCATGTGACCAAACCATTTCAAAACACCCTCTTCTGCTCTCTCAACCACGCTCTTTTTATTTCCACACATCTCTCTTACCCTTACATTACTTATTCGATCAAACCACCTCACACCACATATTGTCCTCACACATTTCATGTCCAGTACATCATACAGAACGTATCTTTATCACTGGTTCAGAGAGAACGTATCTTTATCAGTAGTTCAGAGAGAACGTATGTCTTAGTGGAGTGTAAACTGACACTGCGTAGGTCCTCAACCAATGAACTCATAACGTATCCCTTAAATGCGATATATTACGAATGATTCACTGAAAATCACACTACGGCGCTGCTTTCAATTCCTGATGAATATACAGAGCACGGATGTCTGCGTGGGAGGGTAAACTGAACCTGCGGTGGTATGATGTATACACGTCATGCTCTTCGAACGCAGACACCATGGCATTGCCAGCTATGCCTATCGACGCGTGTCATCCTAACCCCTCTCGTACTGCTCGTATATACAGTTTCTTTTGGCCTATGTTTCTGATGGTAGTTTCTCTGTAGATGTATCTGTCAGATCGGAGGAGTTGTGCTCAAGTCGTCTCGAGGGCCAGTATGTGGAGCCATTATTGCTCTTCCTGTAGATAACTCGTTTTTTTTTTTTCTTTTTTTAATTTTCCAAAAGAAGGAACAGAGAATTGGGCCAGGTGAGGGTAGTCCCTCAAAGGCTCAGTCCTCTGTTCTTAACACTACCTCGCTAATGCGGGAAATGGCGAATGGTTTGAAAGAAAGAAAAGAAAATATATATATATATATATATATATATATATATATATATATATATATATATATATATATACACGTGTGTGTGTGTGTGTGTGTGTGTGTGTGTGTGTGTTACTGTGAAGTGGTGTCAGTTTTCCAATGTTTTTTATATCCATCTGAGAGAATCTTTCTTCGCCTTCATGATAAAGTTATTAGAATATTACACACAAATGCATGTTGCTGTGTAGTTTGTATTCATACAGTGTATGTATCGTGTGTATCCATCTCATGCATTATGTGTATATTTTCTATGAACAGAAGACTGCAGGGTTTACAGCGGAGGGTTTGGTCTTCATAAGGCAGTTCGCTCGTTGATACACCAGATCGAAGCGAGGGAAACCACTTTTCGAGATATCTCGAATCGGAGTTCGGGATAACGCTCGAACCTCATCGTAACGTTCGAACTGGTACAAATAGAGCTCCGATAGTTTTCGTCTTGGAGTGTTGGACGGAAGGTAAGTTAGTTCAGACCTTGCCACTAGGGTGATTGTGTGTGTGTGTGTGTGTGTCAAAACTGGCTGTTCAATAGTACACTTTGTGTACGAGCTGTGTCGTCCTGACTAGCGTATATTCGACTCTGCCCACCATCAAGAGGTGGAGTGTATTGTGTCCTGCCTCCATTTGTCACTACTTAAAGCTATTATGTGAGGTGACGTCTTAAGATATGTGCACAAATATCTAATAGGATTACGTGTTGAGGTGTTAGTGTAATGTCTGTGTGAATGTTGTGTCAGGTATAAGGTAAATGCGATGCTCTTGGCATCCATAGAAACAGTTGACAGTGTACTTCGTTGTCACAGTGTTTCAAATGGTGGTCATACGGGTTTGAGGAGTTTATAGATCCTCTGTACGTGGAGTGGAGTCGGTAGATTGTGGGCAGCCAGTGCCGCCCCCCCCAGCAGGTGCTTGGGATAGTACATCGTAAAATGGGATGTGTTCAGTGTTGACATATATTAGCCAGAAGTTCGATAATGTCTGGGTTAATTTCCTATCGTATAAACGGGTCGATAGTCATAATGACAGAATTAGATTTAGTATTCTATATATATATATATATATATATATATATATATATATATATATATATATATATATATATTTTTTTTTTTTTTTTTTTTTTTTCGCTGTCTCCCGCGTTTGCGAGGTAGCGCAAGGAAACAGACGAAAGAAATGGCCCAACCCCCCCCCCCCCCCCATACACATGTATATACATACGTCCACACACGCAAATATACATACCTACACAGCTTTCCATGGTTTACCCCAGACGCTTCACATGCCTTGATTCAATCCACTGACAGCACGTCAACCCCGGTATACCACATCGCTCCAATTCACTCTAGTCCTTGCCCTCCTTTCACCCTCCTGCATGTTCAGGCCCCGATCACACAAAATCTTTTTCACTCCATCTTTCCACCTCCAATTTGGTCTCCCTCTTCTCCTCGTTCCCTCCACCTCCGACACATATATCCTCTTGGTCAATCTTTCCTCACTCATTCTCTCCATGTGCCCAAACCACTTCAAAACACCCTCTTCTGCTCTCTCAACCACGCTCTTTTTATTTCCACACATCTCTCTTACCCTTACGTTACTCACTCGATCAAACCACCTCACACCACACATTGTCCTCAAACATCTCATTTCCAGCACATCCATCCTCCTGCGCACAACTCTATCCATAGCCCACGCCTCGCAACCATACAACATTGTTGGAACCACTATTCCTTCAAACATACCCATTTTTGCTTTCCGAGATAATGTTCTCGACTTCCACACATTCTTCAAGGCCCCCAGAATTTTCGCCCCCCTCGCCTGTAAATGTTTCTCACTTTTCTGTGCACAATATGCACTGTACCGTCGTTTTACTGTGTGGGAGGAATTAATTACTCAATATCTCATTTAATGATTCTCTCTCTCTCTCTCTCTCTCTCTCTCTCTCTCTCTCTCTCTCTCTCTCTCTCTCTCTCTATGAGAGCTGACGTTCGCTTGTAGGAACTATCCATAAGGCTTTTGGGTCGATGATAGTGGGGAGGGGGGATGTTAGTAAGGAAACACCCCCCCCCGTCCCTTCCTATACTATGTTGTTGAAAAGTGGTGTGTGTGTGTGTGTGTGTGTTGTGTGTGTGTGTGGCCCAGGTGGGAGTTCCCAGCGCCAGCTGTTGTTATGAAGTGACAATCTTATCTTCGATGGGGTGGGTGGGTTGGTCTTCGCCTTGGGAGGGAGAGGGTAAGTTGGGGGGGGGCGGCACTGTAGGCCGTAGGAGGGCATACCATAATCCCTTGTGTTGCAGTGCTGTTCGTCCTCCTGCTGGTGCTGCTCCTCCTGCTTGTGATGTTGTCGTCCTCAAGGACCACCTTACCCTCGACCATCATGAGTGACGCTTATTATCCTCGGCCTTCTCCTGGCTCAAGGTAAGACCTGGGTCTTGTATGGTATTGCTGACGACGCCCCCCCCCAAAAAAAGAGTCGTTACGACCCAATTAACGTGATTAGGTACCTAGGGGTTGATCGGTCATGTAGAGAATTGTAATTAGGTTACGAATTGGATAATTGTTTCTATTTCCATAAAGTCAGTCTCTTTTTTTTTTGTATCGGGTGTTTTATAGGGTTCTTGTATTGCAGAATTTGCTGTATTTGTGTACCACATAGTTCATATTTTGCTTGACGTACCAGGGAGTTCCGTGGTATTACTATTTAAGAGACTGTGAGTGCGTTGAAGTATGATATTTGTGTATGGTAAGATTGGTTCGGTATGTATTCAACATATGACTAACTCGATGTATTCCAGAATTAGTCTTTTGTGTTGCCGAGACTAGAGCTTGTATTTCATTCTGTTGTAGATTAATCTTCGTGTATTGCATGGTTATAGTTGGGAAGAGTTTGAATATTGAGGAGTTAATGGTGTAAGTTAAAGGTATTTCCGAGGTAGAGAGAATTAGATCAAATCACTGTAGTAGCTGAGTGTTCCTATGTTCTACGTTTAGTTTGCTGTAGAGTAAAATGTGAAATCATTGTGTTGTAACGAGCATTGTGCAGTTAGTACAGTGGTTAGTGGCTGTTGGATGACGGGTGTGAGTTTACTGGTACATAGTAGTATACCCTGTGTATACTAGCATTGTACGTGATGAGGAACAGGTGTGGCAGAGGCGTTCAGGTGCCTGGATGAGGTGTTTAAGAGACGACCTAGGTTAAGGTGAAGGATATAGGTAAGGTTATGAGGCAGATGGGAGACGACGGAGGGTAGAAGATGCTATGATTTCATTGGGTGACGAAAGTAGTCTGGATAGGTGATCATTTTGGGTCAGGTGGGTTAGCTGGATGAGGTGAGTCTGGTAGCTATTGTGGGTGCATGAGTAAGCTGGATGGCGTGGCGTCATGGGTCAGTTAAACCATCTCTTGTCCCTGTCCTCTAGGTTGGGCGTGGGTGGCGCGGGAGGTGGCGGAGAAGTACGCCCCACGCCTGATGTTCGATTCCCAGCAGGTGAGTGTAGACGTGACACCAGGGAGCTAATACGTATATGCCGTGTGAAGTGATTTTGATGATGATGATAATCAGTGATAGACTGGTTAAGGGATATATCGCAGCCAAGGCAGATGTTAATACATATACACCATGAACGCTGAATCCATTTGGCAGATGTTAATACATATACACCATGAACGCTGAATCCATTTGGCAGATGTTGATACGTATACACCATGAACGCTGAATCCATTTGGCAGATGTTAATACGTATACGTCATGAACGCTGACTCCATTTGGCAGATGTTAATACATATACACCATGAACGCTGAATCCTTTTGGCAGATGTTAATACGTATACGTCATGAACGCTGAATCCATTTGGCAGATGTTAATACGTATACGTCATGAACGCTGAATCCATTTGGCAGATGTTAATACATATACACCATGAACGCTGAATCCATTTGGCAGATGTTGATACGTATACACCATGAACGCTGAATCCATTTGGCAGATGTTAATACATATACACCATGAACGCTGAATCCATTTGGCAGATGTTAATACGTATACGTCATGAACGCTGAATCCATTTGGCAGATGTTAATACGTATACGTCATGAACACTGAATCCATTTGGCAGATGTTAATCAAGCTTTGTATACCAATATACCAGAGCAGATGTTGATATGTAATCAAATGATTGATGATGTCCACAATGATTGGGGATGTGGCTGTTCATGTAGCGGTCATTACCATCTTGGATGGCACTCGATGTGGTTGTGATGCCGAACTGTAACACTGGGATGAGGGATCTCGGGTGGCAGGAGGCGACGGTGGCGAGGACAGTTCAGTGGTTTCTTCTAGAACAGTTGGAATGAGGTGTTGGAGAGAGTTAGAGGAGATGGAGAATTGTTTAAAATTCATTTCGATAAGGGTGTAAAAGGGACTGAGGATGATATTGCATGCCTTTTTCCTTCACCTTTTCTTAGTAGCTCCTGTTGTCTGGTGGGGGTCGACCAGGCGGGAGGGGCAAAGGTGAGTAGGATTTGACGATGGTCCTGACGTGTTCCTATCGTCCAAAGTGATGTCCTCGAGATGGACTGAACACCTTTGTGCAGGTGTGTGGGACATGGCTCTGAGCAACGCTGGGAGTTTCATGACTCTGGCTGGTGTTGGATTCTCCTGACGGTGGCGTGGCTAGCGGTGGTTCAGCATTGGGAGGTTGTCGAAGGTGTATCCTTTTGTAGACGAGAGGGTCGGGAGGGCTGTTGTTACCGTCTATACCAGTGGTAGAGTCGTTGACCTACTTCCAGCGGGTGTGTACACGCGTCAGGTCACCATTAATAAGGATGAGGAAACGCAAAGGTCCCAGTGCTTCGTCCTGTGGGACGCCACAAGCGAGGAATGTAAGGTGCAGAACCTAGCCAGTCATAACACACACAGCTGACACTGGCCGAGGGAGTCTGCAGGCCATGAACTGAGCAACTTCTCGTCAGCCATAATTTAGTGGATTTATTGATTGCTATGACCCACCAGACCGAAAGATTTAGTGAAGCCATCGAAGAGTCGGGAGATGCCTTGCCTCTTAACTAGAAGACGATGGATAAAATCGAGGAAGCTCACGAGGTAGTGGGTGGTGGTTGAGGAGGAGGTCTTCATATGAACATACTGCTAGGGGATGGGTCGTCTGTGTTACCTGCTTGGCTCTGTGGTAAAGCCCAGCTGACGCTCGGGGTGATGGTAAGGGAATGTCACTTTTCGAGAGAACTGTGGGCTTGTTGACTTTTGTATTGAGGGAAAACAAATTGAAATCCATTTGGACATCTGGACAGATGGAGGGCAGCACTGAGGATGGTGCAGAAGTTTGGGTCACTCTCGGGAGAATTCTTCAGTCTCAAAAGTGTGTCAGTGAGTAAAGCGCTGTACCGAGAGTGCTGTGTGACAAGTGGCGATTTCACAGTCTTGCCCCAGGGATGTCGGGGGGAGAGGAAGGTAGTCTGGGAGTTGTCAAGGAGGCGGAGGAGTGTCTGCGAGTAGGATGAGCCACTGACAGCATCAGAGACACGGTAATAGAACTAGTCTGGGCTGCTGCCCTACGACGGTGTGGTGTTGCTGAGGTGTGTGTAGGAGGTAATGCTGGAGTACAGAGTGGCCATCCTTGGATGCCTGTGGCTCCTGGGAATGAAACGTAGCCAAGATGAGGACTTGAAGAAAAAGAGAACTCTCGAGCGATTTCTAAGACATTCCAAGAGGACAAGAAGGATTTGATCTCTTGTCTCCTTCATTGCTGCTTATGTATTGTGGGGAGGATTCAAGAAGGATTTGATCTCTTGTATCTCCTTCATTGCTGCTTATGTGTTGTGGGGAGGATTCAATACGCCGTGAGCCAACCGTTTGTGAAATCTGGCGCCGTGTCACCTCCTGCCACACGCTGTGAAGAGGAATGTGAACTTCTATGTTTCGTACTGCAGGCAATGATTTTACTACTTGTGTACGTATTCATACATACTGTATACATCGTAAGCTGTCATGCACATATATTGCTCGTTTTTTAATTGCATGCCTTATATAGTTACAGATGCACGCTCGTTGATATGAAAATTGACTTTCGCGTCGTTCATTACACGGGTACGTTTGTATATACTAAAAATAACTGGTTACTATGCAATTTCTTGTACACTGGTGAGTTTAGTAGTAGCAGTAGGCTTGGTAATAAAGAAGGCTGTGCTTCATCGAGGTCATGCTTTAAATGAAATAAATAGATATAGAAAGGCAAGAGGAAAAATATAGTCTCAGGAAGAAAACGACATGTAAAGATATAGAAAGGCAAGGGAGGAAAAACATAGTCTAGGGAAGAAACGACATGCTAATGGCCCACCCTTGAATTGCTAGTTACCCCACGGTGATTGTTGCTTGGCCAGTGGTGTGCACTGTAGCTAAAAGGCAAGAGTCGCATAATCAGTCGCTTCGAAGGGACAAGAGATCGAAGTAATACCTGTAGAAGAAGGAAAAGAGAACAACACTGCCAAAATTTCTATATATTTCTACTAGATAGTAAGGGACTTTTTCTAATAATTATTGCTGATATCATATGTTAAGGGGCTTTCCTAATCATCATTGTTGCTATCTTAGTTAAGGGGCTTTTCTAATCATTAATGTTATCATATGTTAAGATGTTTTCCTAATCATCATTGTTGCTATCTTAGTTAAGGGGCTTTTCTAATCATTAATGTTATCATATGTTAAGATGTTTTCCTAATCATCATTGTTAATATCTTAGTTAAGGGGCTTTTCTAATCATTAATGTTATCATATGTTAAGAGGTTTTCGTAATCATCATTGATGTTATCGTATGTTTTCCTAATCATCATCATTGATGTTAATACCGTATGTTACCGCCAGGGTCATAGTGGGAAGTGCTTCCCATCCTCTGCTGCTGAGTACTACGAGGCGCGCAAGGCTGGCAACTCTTACAGCATTTGTAACCTTGACTACACCAGCATGGACGGACACGTGGCCACCTACTGGCGGGCCATGCAGTGCGACGACCACGTGCATGTTGGTGAGAGAGACCTGGTTATGTTGTGGTAGTGAACACGTGTATGTTGGTGAGAGAGACCTGGTTATGTTGTGGTAGGGAACACGTGTATATTGGTGAGAGAGACCTAGTTATGTGGTGGTAGTGAACACGTGTATGTTGGTGAGAGAGACCTGGTTATGTGGTGGTAGGGAACACGTGTATGTTGGTGAGAGAGACCTGGTTATATTGTGTTGGGGAACACGTGTATGTTGGTGAGAGACCTGGTTATGTGATGGTAGGGAACACGTGTATGTTGGTGAGAGAGACCTGGTTATGTGGTGGTAGTGAACACGTGTATGTTGGTGAGAGACCTGGTTATGTGGTGGTAGTGAACACGTGTATGTTGGTGAGAGAGACCTGGTTATGTGGTGGTAGGGAACACGTGTATGTTGGTGAGAGAGACCTGGTTATGTGGTGGTAGGGAACACGTGTATGTTGGTGAGAGAGACCTGGTTATGTTGTGTTGCGGACAACGTGTATGTTGGTGAGAGAGAAGGGTCATGCAGTGTTGGGGATTACGTGCATGTTGGTGAGAGAGAAGGGTCATGCAGTGTTGGGGATTACGTGCATGTTGGTGAGATGGATCATGCGGTGGTGAGGGCCATATTAGAGAAGGCTGAGAGAGAGAGAGAGAGAGAGAGAGAGAGAGAGAGAGAGAGAGAGAGAGAGAGAGAGAGAGTCCTAGCTGTAACCCCACCTTGTCCATTGCGATAGAAGACTTACATGATGGCCTGTTCAAGGTAATGATGGTGATAGCATTACACGTAAAGTACATAAGACATTTTTCCGAACTCGTTTCTGGCCCAGTTGACGATGTAGACCATCTGACGGTACGCAGACACAAGACAGGTTTCCGAATGACATCGAGGGGGGAATAAAATATGAGACGAAAACCACAACGGACAACGATCTTGACCTTGAAATAAGACCACCAGACCTTTTTCAGGTACGTTAACTTGAATCTTCTGAAGTACGATGTTTTGAATGCCGTAGTACGATGATGACTGGTTTCCATGGTGATTCTAACCTTCTTGAACACTATAGTTTGACCTCGCTTGTGTGCATGATGACGTAATCCTACAAATAGGATGACCAACCCCTTATGGCAACGCCATCTACCCTATGCGGTATGCTAACGATGCGTTAGGATTGATAATTAAATCTAACCATTTTCTTTTATGAAATAAACCTCTTGAGATGGTTGCTGAACTCCCGTGAAAAGCATTTGAAGAAATCTTGAGTACTTTAACTTTCATGCCCTCAAGTACTATGCTTTAGAATACATTAAGAAAATTTGAGTACGTTATCTTTACCTCAGTGTACGATCTTTCAAATGCTCAAGTACGATAATCTTTAACTTCAGTTTTAGTCTTCTACTAACCCGTTGACTGTTTGTTTCATGCAATGCCTGTCGCTCCGTGCAGCTTACTGGTTCTTCTACGGTTACCAAGACACATGTTCCCCGGGAGTAGGAAGCCATAACGCAGACTGGGAACACGTCGTTGTTAAGGTGAGTGGCGGCGTCTCGCACGCATAACAACACTAGGGTCGGTGCGTGTGACGTGAGCGGGAGGCGAGGTGGCTGTGGTGGACAGATCAGTCGTGGAAAGACATGAGGGAGAGATAATTGTTGCTGCTGCATCTGCATCTGCTGCTGTTGTTGTATGCAGATGACGCTGTGTTGTATAGCTGAATCTAAGGAAGAGTTTGGTAGACAGGTGGTGACGGTTTGAATATGTATGTGTGAGACAGGAAGGCTAAGAGTGATTGTAAATAAAGGTAAGACGCTAGTCTTTTATTTTCCTTTTTTTTATTTTTTAGGACATTTTTTTGGTAGTTTGTCTGGTGAGGACCTTTTGGGAGTTCATTCAGTGATAGTCACATTGGTTGAAAGCCGAGGTTGAAAGGAGAGGCGTGCGAGAGGAAGAAAATTTAGAGATTTAATGAAAGGTTACTGGTGAATGGCAGAAAATTTTTCAGCGTCGTTCGTGTAGGAAACCTGCTTCGAGGAGTATTATGTCCTGACGGTGAGGTGCGGATCGGAAACCCAGAACGTATATAAGTGAGGATACATCAATAATAAGACCAGGAGAGATGGATAACTTGTGTTATCAAGTTGAAGGTGAATATCTGAGGAAATAATCGAGTATGGTATTGGATGAAAACCTATGAGGATGTTGTGGGTTATGTACGCTGTATAGCAGATAATAGGCTGATTAAGTTTGCGTACAGAAGTATATTATAAGGTACAGGGGAGATGGCCAGAACATGGTTGATATGTTACGCTGAGAGAGATGATTAAAACCTGAGATATATCGAGAAGATGGTGTTAGAGGAATAGGGATCGAATGCTCTGTAAGCTTTTAAGAGTTATAGAGGCAGCGCGTGAGTGTGGAGGCTTGGATCCCACTTGAGGTATCATCTTTGTAGGATTGAACATGTATAAACGTTTGAAAGTCCATGTGGATGTGTGTTATTACTTTCAAATGGCTGTGTGTTGCTGAGAGACGTATGATCTTGTTGCCCCGTCTTATTAACCTTGTATGTATGTACCATGTCTACCCCTATGTATGAGCACACGTACACACGTACCGTAAAGTATGGCTCGATAAACTAATGTTATAAAAGGCTGTGTAACACCAATTAACAGAACCAGTAAGAGTGCAAGTCAAACGGACGACAGGATCGTAGCAGATTCACCATCCTGGTTATAGACAGTGACATGGTCCTGTTCGCCTGTTGGCAGGTGCGTGACGTCGACAGCACCAACGAGCGGCTAGCGGAAGTCATGTTCTTCCAGCACAGCGGACGCTACACGCGCACCCGGGGCAACTATCAGGTGCACGGGGGCACCCACCCTGTGGTGTACGTGGGCAAGAACTCCCACGGCTCCTACCACGACGACGGTGGCAGCGGCACCTGCTGCTACTTCGAAGACTTCAGGAACCCAGGTCAGTCCACCTTGCCTCACACACACACGCCCTCCTGGTGCTAGCGAGTTGAGGGAACTGTAGCGCCCTGGCTCGCTGGATTTAGTTACCTTTAAGTACTCATGTATAAGCGAGTTTACTCTTCGTAGATCATATATTTTCAGATCTAGTTTAATGAAATAACGTCATGGGATATTACTTTAAAATGGCGATGACTTAGGTTCCTTCTTAAGTAGCCTTTGACGGTAAACAACCGGACCGATGGTCATTTTCTTTGCATATCTGTTTATCACCAGCTCTCTCTCTCTCTCTCTCTCCTCCGTGCTGTCAGCCTGTTCATGAATACTTCTCAAGGTTCAGAATCTTTAGTTCTAAAGTTCTTTACTCGATGCGTGTGGCAGGCAGCTTGACCTTGCCCTTGAGAAACTGTCGTCAGGCTCGTGTGTGTTTGAGGAAAATATCGAGAGATAAATGAACGCTTAATGAGAGGGTTCGTTAAGGTGTTGGAAGTGGACGATACACCAGTGTGTGTGTGTGTGTGTGTGTGTCAGGAGAGAGTCCCTTGTGTGCACCAGGGGAAGGAGGGAGGGATAAAAGGAAAACAACAATGACGAAAAAAGATTTTATTATGGTAAAGAGAGAGAGAAAGATGGTCCCACGCTGACCTAAGATGGTTCTTGTATGGACTGGACTGGACAGGTAAGGAAACGCTGGAGATCTGTTTGTTTCCACTGAAGGTAGAGCGAAAGGAAACTGTTCAAGGATCAGAACATTTCGTATTCTATTCACCCACGAGATTGGAGAACAGGAAGCATAACAATTGTCAGATCAGGAAGTGTAAAGCGATACAGAAAGAGTTTGGTTTCAATCGAATTGTTTGACGATATAAGATCGGGAATTCTGGTGATGGATCGCTTGTAGGTGACCAGTGAAGGGAAGAAACTGTAGAAGTTCTCCCCTTTGTGTGTGGCAGCCACGGAGGCCGCTTCCGCCAGATGCTCGACGAAGGCAAGTTTTGTTTACTTGGCTGCTGTGAGTGTGGTGACAGAGATTTGGTTGTCCGTAAGAACTTGGGAGGCACACTGAGGAAGGACTGTGCGAGGAGCAATGGTAGAGTTTTAAGTTTCTTCACGCATCCCGTTTTCTTGATGTTGTTTTCTTTTTCAAGCGAAAGATCGGACGTCTGAGACGAAAACGAGAAGTGGTTTGATTACCGCCTTGCATGACTCGAGTGCCTGAACCGATACAGTGGAACGTGAGCGTCCCTGGCCTGGGAGGCTTTGACTGCAGAGCTGTGTGTTTGTGTGTGTGTGTGCGCGCGCCTGAGGACCTGTCGTACCCGCGACCAAGTCCCGTACTGTGGCGGATGATGGGAGGGTCTGTGTAGATGGTGGTAGAGAATACGTCCTCGTAGTGGGTCTTCGAAGTGGTTCACTGATTCGCAGTTTAGAAAGACTCTAATGTTTCGTTTATGACTGCGAGACTTCATTCGAACCGTCTCGGTCGCTTCATGTGTGGGTCCACGTCAGGGTGAAGGGAGTCTCCAGGTGATGTAGAAGTGATGAGGTGTTGTGGCCAGAGGGGGGGAAATAATTTTGATTCGATAGTTTTCTTCTCGAGTTATCCACTTCGTGTTGTTGGAACTACTACACAGTGTTGCAGAGTTTGATTCTGGTGGAGTGAAGGACTCCTCGCTGAGCTGTTCTGTAGACTTTCTGCCTGGCACCTCGCGGGGTCAAGTGTGTCGAGAGTAATCGCTCTCTGCGTCCGAGGAGATTAATGCTTTCTGTCTTTATTTATGATAGTCGGATCTCTCTCTCTCTCTCTCTCTCTCTCTCTCTCTCTCTCTCTCTCTCTCTCTTGTGTGTATATATATATATATATATATATATATATATATATATATATATATATATCCATCCATGTTCACCGTTTCCCGCGTTAGCGAGGTAGCACTAGGAACAGACGAAGAATTGGCCTCGGTCGCTCGCATCCATTCTCCGTGTTATGTTATGCATAATGTTCCGTTACCATTGTCCTCTACCCATGACCAGTCCCCAGAATCCTTTCCGTAGTTTTCCCTGACCTCTTTATTTGCCCTGGTTCATCCCAGTAATAGTAAATTTCCCCCTGTATACCACATCGGTCCAATTCGCTCTTTCCATTGCACGCCCTACGACCTCCTGCAGATACAGGCCTCGAACACTTTTGAAGCATCTTTCACTCCATCCTTCCACCTCCTTCGTGGTTTCCCCATTCTCCTTGTTCCCTTCCCTTCAGAGATGTATTCCCTCTTAGTCATCCTCTCCTCGCTCATCTTCTCCAAATGTCCAAACCATTTCAGCAAACCTTCTTCGGCTCTCTCCTGCATTCTCCTTTTACCACGGCACTTCTCTCTCACCCTGTCGTTTCTCATCAGATCAACCCTCCTCGCACCTCGTATTGTCCTCGATCATCCATTGTCAACGCATTCTGCCGTTTCTTTGCTATCATTTAGGACCCACGTCGCTTATCCATCCAACACCGTCAGGACTACTGTGCCATCAAACATGCCCACCTTTGCACTCACCGGCGCTGTCCTCTCTCTCTCTCTCTCTCTCTCTCTCTCTCTCTCTCTCTCTCTCTCTCTCTCTCTCTCTCTCTCTCTCTCTCTCCACACACTAGAGACTTTACACCCTCACCCACCCTATGGCTGACTTCAGTTGATATTGTTCTGTTCGCTCTCACGTCCACGCTCAGGATTCTAAAACGCTTCATTTCCTCCAAATTCTCTCCAGTCAGACTTTCACTCCAACTGACATGTCGCTCTCTACCCCTAATTCTAATAACCATAATTTTATTCGTATTTACTCGTAGAATTATTTTTTCGCACATTCACCAAAGTTTAAACACCACCTCGATTTATATTTCATTCCAATCGTCTACCGTCCATCACCGTGTCGTCATCTGACAGCAACTGACTCTCCTATCAGGTTTCCCCACCCCCGTCAGACTACAGACCCGCCCCTCCGTCGAAAAGCCGAATGTTCACCTCCCTCTCTCCATCCATAAACAAATAGAATAGCCATAGTTACAACACAAGCGCATGCCGCGCATCCACCTTTTACCTGCCCTCATTTCTTCCCACCTGAACACATGCCTTAATCTCTTGATAAAAGCATTTCGCTGTTTCCCAATAGCTCTTCTCCTACACCTTCCCTAGAGCATCTCTTACCAACACTATCATACGATTTCCCCTGATCCACAAACACCACTTACAAGTTCCTCTGTTTCTGATGAGTATTTGTCAAACCGATTCTTCAAAGCAAACGCTTAATCCAAACATCCTCCACCACTATTGAAAACATTCAAGTCCCCCCAGTCTGAAGCTCTGTGCGTTCCACCACCCTCTCGATCACCTCTCTCGGTCGCAGCTTGCCAGAAACACTCTACACATACCTTAGCAATTCGAACATTCACTTTGTCCATTTACCTTTATACATTGGTGCTATACATACATACATTCTCTAATCCTTAGGCAAGCACCATGAGTCATATATATGTATGCATACATGTATAAAATGAAAGTCTTGATTAACCAGTCGACAACACA